>NW_015386691.1:548845-550442 GCF_001527695.2 Protobothrops mucrosquamatus
CTCAGAAGCCTATTAGCAACCAGTGCAATGACTGGGGAATAGGTGCAATGATTATCCAGTGCCTTTTATTTCTTAGGATCCCATCTGTTACATTCCAATCATATCAATCATCGTTTCTAAATATTGACTTTCTTTGATCTTCATGGACAATGATTATGTGTACAATTAAATAGGAATTTAACTAATGGCCTTTTAAAGAAGTGGCATGAAGAAAGATATATTCATGCTCTTTTTAAAAAAAGTTCGTGAGTTGCCCATATTCATTGAATTACTGTTTGTTTTCAAGAGTTTTAAATAAACTATCTAATTGTAAACATCCAACCTATAACCCAAATAATAACCACAATCTTTATTTTCAACTGATTTAGTCTAGAAATCAATATTATTGAGTTAAATTCAAAATATATCAGTTTAAGAATCAAGGAATTAGTGTCAAATAACAGCCTCTAAGTATGTGATCCCTTTTAATAAAATACTTTCTGCCTTCTACTACTAATTACTGAAACATACCCTGGAGAAAAAAGGTAAATAGCCAATGTTAAACACTTATCAAATATTCCCAAACACCTTTTTAAAGCATGGGAGAATTTTTGGAGGACTTAATTGCTAGCAGTCTTGCACCAGGGCTTGAGTTTTTGTGAAACTACCCATTGCTCATTTAGCAAATATTCCAGTATCAACTAAGAAATCATTGGAATTACAGTTAGTCCTTATGACTATTGTTAAGTCCACGCAGGAATGGCGAATGAGGAGAACACATGTTGTTCAAACAGCTCTTTATTCCTTCTCAGTCACAACTCCGAACAAGAGCAGAGGCACGCAGGCCTCCTTTTATACTCCCAGATCCCCGGACAACATGGCGGCCCAGCACCGGCACTTCTCCCGCCTGTGCAAGGGTTCAGCTATAGCAGCTTTATGTGGCAGGAATGCATGGTAGAAATTTAATAGGCCAAAAAAAGCTTGTAGCTTGCCCTTAGACTTAGGCCTAGGGACCTGCTGAATAGCTCTCAGTTTAGCCTCAGAAGGGTGAATGCCTTGGGCATCTATCCTGAATCCCAGAAAATCAGCAGAACTGAATCCTGTCTTACACTTGTCCTTCTTTAACTTAAGGCCAGCTCTTCTGAACCAAAGCAAAACAGCCCTTAATCTCTCAGCCAAATTTTGAGAGGATGCCCCAGCAATGAGAACATCATCAAAATAAGGGCAGACTCCTGGAATACCCCTCAAAGTGTTTTCCATGACGCTTTGGAAAATGCCCGGAGCTACATTCACTCCAAATTGCAACCTCTTCACTCTAAAGGCCCCTCTATGGGTTACAATTGTCTGAGCCTCAGCAGCAGCCTCATCAACAGGCAACTGTTGATAAGCCTGTGCCAGGTCTAGCTTAGCAAAAATGCACCCCTCCTTGAGAGAAGCCAGGATGTGGCTCACCACAGGTACTGGATAGGCGTGTTGCTGTAGTGCCTTGTTTAATGTACACTTGTAATCTGCACATATACGTATATCCCCATTGGCCTTTAGAGGCGTTACTATGGGGGTTTCCCATGGACTAGAATCCACAGGTTCTAAGATGCCCTGTTGGAGCAATTTGTCCAGT
>NW_015386691.1:550973-555405 GCF_001527695.2 Protobothrops mucrosquamatus
GGACTAGAATCCACAGGTTCTAAGATGCCCTGTTGGAGCAATTTGTCCAGTTCAGCATCAATCTTACCCTTGAGAGCAAAGGGTACTCTCCTAGACTTAACCCTGATGGGTGTTACAGAAGGATCTAATTTTAATGAAACAGGAGGCCCTTTATAAGATCCAAGCTCAGGGCTGAACACATCTGCAAACTCTTTGCAGATGTCTGCCAGGCTTCCCATTTGCAAATTGTGAATCCCTGTCACCTGAATTCCCAGAGCATCGAACCAATCAAGTCCAATAAGACTTGTTCGTTCACCCCCAACAACCAACACATCTAATGGACCTTCAAAATCCTTATACTGTACATTAAGGGTGGCCTCCCCCTTAACACACACTTTAGAATTCTGAAAGTCTGTGAGTATGACATTGGATGGCCTGAGTGTGACTCGAAGGCCATTGCTACTGCAAATTTTTCTGAATGTGTTGAGGGAAATAATGGAAAGTGCTGACCCCGTGTCCAATTCCATAGATACAGGAACCCCTTGCAGCCTTACTTTAAGAGTCCTCAAAGCTCTTTTCTTTTTTCTGTTAGCTTGTAAGGAATCCCACCTTCATCGCCAGTGTTAAGTCCACGCAGGAATGGCGAATGAGGAGAACACATGTTGTTCAAACAGCTCTTTATTCCTTCTCAGTCACAACTCCGAACAAGAGCAGAGGCACACAGGCCTCCTTTTATACCGCCAGATCCCCGGACAACATGGCGGCCCACACCGGCACTTCTCCCGCCTTGCGCATGTGTGCAAGGCTGGCGCCGCTCAGTCTGGTCCCGGGCAGCTTTTGCAAGCCCTGGACCATTGCAACGTCCCGAGCCTGCTTTTGCAGGCTCAGGACACAACAACTATGATTGGGAATTAAGAATTCAACATTAAGCAGTGCTGTTGTTAAGTGAGGCATCATGTGACCAAACCCAATTTTACAACTAGGGAAGAGAGCTTCATCGGGCCAGCAGCTGCCTCACAAAGGACCAGGTGGGCACACGTGACTAGCAGCAGGAACAAGAAGACAGCAAAGGTCAGCTGGTGTGGCAGATGCCACAGAGAACAGGGGGCCAAAAGGGCATAGCTGGGGTTGAGACAGAGAGGTGGGGGAGAATTGAAGCCCCTGCGGGCAGGCTGCCAAGCATCCACATTTTGATCACATGACCATGAGAAAACTGCAATGGCCATAACTTTGGGTCTGGACATATATGCCTTGTTCAACACAGCTTCAAATAATCTCTGAATTAATGGCCATAAGTTGAGTACCACTGGTACCTCACCTCATGCCGATAGATGATATTCTCCAGCGGTTTAATTAGATGCTAAGCAGGAGTGGGTAGAACACCAAACTCTGTGGCACTTCACTTAGAATGGGCCAAGGTCTGGATGTCTCACTCCCTATCAGCTCCTTAAAAAAGAAAAGTAACCAGCCCAATACTGTGCCAATCGCCCCCAACCCTCAAAGCTGATCCAGAATAATATCATTGTCAATGGAATTGAAAGTCTACTGCAACATGCTGTACATGGGGTTGCCCCTGAAGAGCATTCAGAAACTTCAACTGGTACAGAATGCAGCTGTGTGGATAGTAAATGGTGCCATATATTCGGCACAAGTAACACCATTACTGTGTAAGCTGCATTGGTTACCGGTATATTTCTGGGTGCAATTCAAGATATTGGTTGGCAGAGGGAAGACTGACGATGACAAAATCATAAAATATATATGGTTTAAGGCAATAGGAAAAAGACTAGTTTTCATTTGGGGCCTGTGATGTTCTGTGTTGATTCAGGACTGCTGTGTGGAAAAGCAAATGAAGAGAGATTTTTAGAAGTGGTTGGGGAAATTATGGAAATTGCATTCTAACAAATTTGGGAAATGCTAGATCAAAAAGATGATTTAGAAAACAATAGTGTATAAACAGAAAAGAAAAGATAATGTGGGGAATAGAAAATGTTTATTTTTCTTTTTAAACTGTAGTTATATTTACATAGTCCTATCTTCAAGGATATTATAGTCCTATCTGTATATTTCTGTAATGTTGTTTAGAAACTATTGTAATGACTTCATTTTCTATTCTTGAATAGTGTCATGCAAGATTTTCAAGTGCCCTCTGGTGGAAAACACTTCATCTCAGTATTTTACTTGCTATTACTTTTAAATATTAACATTTACATTTACTGTCAGGATGTTCGTTTAAATAGCTTTTATATTACTTCATAAAGCACAGTACCAATTATTACACCAATAAATATAAGCTAATAAATGTAAATGCAACTGAATTGAACTGTTAAATTTCTGTTGTAAGTACTGAGAGAAGCTCCTTGTTTTTTGCAATTCTTACACATAAAACTGACATACCAATAACCGTAGGTTCACTATGTTTGAGGAGTTAACTCTTTATATTAACTGTGTATTTAGTCACATCTTGCCACCCAACGTGTTTTCTTGTGGAAATGGTAAAGTTGCCTAGTTTGGCCATGGGAAAACATGATAAATATTTTTTTAAAAGACTGGAAGCTTTACATGGACCTTTTCCTGAAGGAAGAAAAAAATGAACTGATGATTTATGGATTTGAGGACTAAAAAGGGCCAAAGATGGAAGGAAAAGTGTAAGAAGGCAATTACTCTATAGAAAGAAGGTCCGAAGTCGTAATTTTATTTTTTTTCTTATTTTTTTCTTGTAATCGTTTATACTTTTATTGAAAAGTAGTGAGTTGCCTCTCTGTGCTCAGTTCTTGGTACTCATGTCAAGATACAGAGCATTCTATTCATTTGCCTATTTTAGCACAAACTAAAAAAAATGTATTCAGTTGATCACTTAGCATGGATTCAAAACTGCACAGTAATCAACTCTTACAACAAGCACAATAGCTAGATATATACAGTACATTGCACTGCCTCAGGGTAGCTATTTTGTTGTGGCTTTCAGTATTGTGTGAAACCAGCATTGCACTAGTTTATGGTTTAGCATGGCAACCCAATTAGTAGTGGCTTGCAAGTAATAGACAAACAAATCATGGCTTAGTGATATATGAATAGGGTCTCATTACTTTTAACTTCTGTTGAAGTTTATCTTGTTTATTTTATAGCTTTGTGGGTTGTGTAAATCCTTCAGAAGAAGAGCATAATAAAGCACCTTCCTTTAAATCATTAAAGCTGCATTATTTTCCAGGGTCTCATAGTTGTTACATAAGCTCCTTCCAGGTGTGTATGCATGCATAACCACCATGGCTTCCATGACTGATTGTATGCTGTCTAGCGTATAAGGCTGCCAGTATCAATATAGTGCATCACAGGAAGCAAAGCAGCTAGAGTTTGCTTGGAACATGGTCTGGATGAAGATTCTTTGATCTACCTAATGTTGAATGATCTACCTACTATATTCTGTATAAATGAGTCCCATATTTCATTATACTTCTCCTTACAAAGTCTACATTTATAGACAATCTGTTCATAAGTGACAAGCGCAATCAGGCCTTCACTGAGTGAAAGAGACCGTACATTTATCTTTCCCATGCTGCAATATCAATCTTCTTACCACAGTGAGGGCACAGATAATCCATTTATGTTGTCCAGTTGTCAAATTTCGTGTACTAGGTATGTAATTCAAGAGAACATTATCCTCTGAAAATGTTAACCTTTGTCACACAATTATATTTATATAATCCGCTATTTTTTTTTCCAAAAGATATCCGTACATCTCCAACAAAATACTGTTTTTGACAGTCCTTTTCTATGAAAACATAATGGAATCCAATAAATTCTAAATATTGTTTTTGTTGCATAAAATGTAATTTGAGGTCCATTGACCCTCTTACTATAAAAGTTAAGAAACTTCCCTATTATCTAGGCAATCTGTTGATTTCTTAGCATATGCATATCAAATTGATTTATTGATAAAAAATATATATACATCTAATTGTAGGTATTTTAGTTCTAAAGGATTTAACCAGTTGTTCTAATATCTCAGATGTCTCAGAAAAGGAATATGTTGCTGGTCCAAGTAAATGATGTACTGGCAAACATTGCCAATGGTTACAGCTGATAGATCATATTTATCTCTTCACATGACATATGTAAAAAATCATCATTATCATCATCATCTAGCCATTGGTTCAAAGTCATATTTCTACTTCCATCCAATTTTTTCATATCATCATCTTTTCCCCAATTTTTAAACAGGGAATTTTTTACTTTCCTCATAAATTTTTTTAATAGATATTACATTCCATAATTTTCTAACTGATGTAATTGTTTCCAGACATACTATAGTTTTAGTATACTTAATCCTAATACAATTAATCCTTGAGTTATGACCACAATTGAACCCACAATTTCCACTGCTAAGCAAGACACTTGTTGTGAATTTTGCCCCATTTTCCAACTTTTCTTGCTACAGTTGTTAAATGAGTCA
>NW_015386692.1:0-35335 GCF_001527695.2 Protobothrops mucrosquamatus
ATTTCATTTTTTGAGCAATACTTCTCAGGCTAAGAGCATTTTGGAGAAGCAAATACAGCAAGTCCTGCAGCCTTGCTTAGCATTTATCTTCACAGCATCACACTGAGCATTATTACTTTAAAAATGATATTAATTTATTTGAAAAAAATCCAGGAATCCAAACCATTCACAATGGGATCCCACACTATACTCCATGAACCTATCTTTGCCTGATAAGGGTCAGTGATGATCATACTAATCCAGCAACCTGTTTCTTCCAAAGGCCAGCTAAACATGTCTTATACAATCTTCCATAACCTAGTCCTCTTCAGATATATTAGGATTATAAGCAATGTTTTCTGGCAACTAAAGGGGTCATGGTCTCAACGCATCTGGAAAGAAATACTGGCTTTGATCATAAACCGAGTAAGACTGGGGAAAAAACTAGTTATTATTTGACGCTGAGTAATGAAAGACATGCAACTTCCAACTAGCAAACAGAAAGCTATACATTCATAAGCTGGTTATTTGGGGTAACTTTTTTGCAATTTCCCTCTAATAGAAAGTCAGATCTGCTAGCTGTCAGAAGACTAAGCACCAGTACATGTTTTTTTTTAAATGTTAACTAGTAAACATCTGACAGGAGAGAGTGTTAGCTTAATCTCATTTCCATATGAAATTGTCTTCTAAGAATGTTCAATATTCATTATGAACTACAATATGTTCTTCCAGAATCTTGCAAAAGAAAATTAAATGACTTAAGTATTGCAGTAAAGTTCTTTAGATGTGTCAGTAACTTGCAAGAATGATATAATGTCTAGAAATGGTAACATGATCCAATTGCTTAGGAAATCATGTTTTTAAATATCTGTTTAGATGAAAAAAATAATTGGTAAAAATAAGCATATTGTTTGATTTACTTTGTGTTTAACACATCTGTTGCTATGATTTTAATTAGAGAGTGCAGAGAATTCTTGAACAGGAGGTTGGCTTATTCAGATCCTGATATAATCCTTTGGATAGATTAATGTAGATGACTTTACATGCTTGCAGCCTGACATTACAGACAAAAGGCTCAGAAGGATCAATTATTTGATTTCTCATGGCAAATAATGTGCAATAGGAAAAGTCGAACCAGTCCTCCATAGGATATAATGACTGTCTCATTAAGAAAAGGAGACTTAAATTTACCTTAAGAAAATATGACTCTGCGGAAAATTCCAAGATTTGGTGATTTATATTTATAGTATATTTCCATGAAAATCTGATGCCAAAAATATAACAGTTCAATTATTTTATCATTCAGTATGTTAACGAAATCCAGGAAATTATTTCATAGTATCTGCAAGTGTAGTGTTTTGCTTTTCTCTTATTTACCCTTTTGCTTATTTAGGGATTTCAATTGTTTGTGTGTTTCTGGGTCTCTGTGTGTGTTTAATTTGATTGTATGTGCACATGTGGACAAATTTCTGCATGTGCATGTGTTAATTTCTCTTTGAAAGCCATAAGAGAGAGACCTTAGAGAGATCAGCCCCTGGGGAAAGACATAAAAGACATACACTAAGTAATATGGATATAATTGCATTATTAAACTGAAAAATGGGTGATGATAATCCAGTATGCATGGATCCATTCCATTCCTAATACTAAGAAAGATGTGGATACAAAAGTTTGTCTCTATGGAATTCAGAAAACAATTAAGTTCTCCTGCAGATCTAATTCATTAAAGCTACACATAAACGCAATGTCACATTAATGGACTTCAGTTTCAACAAAATTTCATTAAAAGTCTTACAACTGGAGAAAGCATTTCTTTTTGACACTTCTGGATGACAAGAAGAAGAGACACAGCCCCCATTTGCCATGCAGAGGTAGAACAAATGTATAACAGAAAGCAGAATAAACAGCTTTCATTTCTGAATGTGTTCCATATTTCTATACTCTATTGCAGTACATGTTTGACAATTTACATTTGCTATGCCAGAAGTGGAATTTTTCAAGGTGAATTAGGAGCAAAATGGAGGTTTCATGTTTCAGGCTGTTCCTTCTGAAAGCACAAAATTAACTGTGTCCATTTCCACCACTGCCCTCTGTGAAACACTTTTCTGCAACATGCAGGCATCCACAAAGTTTCAATACACCTAATGAAATTGGTTTGGGGTTTTTTTCCTACATAAAGTAAAATAAGATTTGAAATAATTCAATTTTTTTAAAAAAAAATGTTAAATATTTTTTTAAAAAATATCTAAAACATGGGACAATAATATCCATATGAAAAGGCATAATAGAGCCAATAAATCTAGAATATTTAACTATATATAATCTCTATCGAGAATTTTAATTACAACAGTAAAATCTAATACAAATTAAACTTAGAAACAGAGAAGAGAAAGAAAGAATAAAAAGTACAAAAAAGAGGAAAAGAAGAAAAAGAAGAATATAATATAGAAAAAGAAAAGAAATATATAAAGAAATGACTTTCAACTTTCACCACAAGTATAAAGGAATGTAATAACTCTTTACCTCCTATAATGCTAAATATATGTCTCTTCATCCCATATCCTATTCTGTACCTATAAGCAAATCCATAAAATAACAATTTTTCAATTTTGGTGTCAGCAAAAATTTGTAAAAGATTTTTTTAGATTATTTTCATATCCCACTTTTGTTATTTTTGTAAATAACTCAAGGCAAATGTACCTAATACTTCCTCCGCCTCCTATTTTTTCCACAACAACCTTGTGAGGTGACTTGGGTTGAAAGAGAGTGACTGGCCCAAAGACACCCAGCTGGGTTTTTCTTGCCTAGAGCAAAACTAAAATTCACAATTTGTAGCCTGGTGCCTTAACCACTAGACCAAATTGACTGTGTAAATCAGGGGTCTTCAAACTTGGCCCTTTTATGACTTGTGGACTTCAACTCCCAGAATTCCTCAGCCAGGCACGCTGGCTGAGGAATTTTGGGAGTTGAAGTCCACAAGTCATAAAAGGGCCAAGTTTGAAGGCCCCTGGTGTAAGTCTTACTGTAACTGTGAACAAATAAACCAATTTTACATGCCTGCTTTTTTATTCCTAACTATCTTAATTTATAATTCAATCAGGTTTGGAAGCTTTGGCATCCAGATTTTTGCAAGCCAGGTAAAGTAGTCCAAAAATCTATCTGTGCAATTTGAACATTAGGTGCATATATAATAGGAAGTTGTGCATTTAAACTCAGGGTGAATTGCAAATGGAATTTTCTGTTAAACTTGTTAAAAACCACAAAAATACCCAGATAAACCAGTATATTGCCCTCATTGTAAAGTGGATAGCACATTCCTAAATTTGAACACATAATACTGTGGTTGGGATATTATGGTGTTCTATCCTTTATTAACTCTTCCTCATTTTCAGTTTCCTTACTTATGGAAAAACATGTTTTCTGCAAGTTCATCTACCCTAGGGCTTAAATGAAATAAAAGCTCTGCAGATCTTTGCAAACATTACAAAAACCATTAAAGAAAGTTGAAATAGCCACCATCCAATTTTTTTTTTTTAAAAAAAAAAGCTATCAGGAGATAATATTTATGTTTATATTGGTGAAACATGACCTAGCAGGCTTTCAACATCTGAACTTTATTTAAGCTTGTGATGAAAAAATGCAGATGTACATTCATTTGGGCACTATAGAACAAGTAAAACATATGGTTAGAATAGGTCATAAACTTGAAATCAGACCTGAACAGCTTCATAATTCATTTTCGCACTGCAGGCATTCTCTTTTGAAATCCATGGGGCTTCTTTTTCTTTTTATTTTCTTAAAGTCAATTTAATTTTGATGAAAGGCCTTTCACTGACAGCTCCAACAACTGAGGAGCCTGGGTGGATTCAGCTTCACGGTCACAATTCTGAAAGGTTGCACTGGAGACTGTGGATCTGAGATTTTATCCATTTTTTTTTATACTTGCAGCAAAAGGACCCACCTTCAAAAATATTAATTTTACAGCTTCCATGAGGTACAGCCCACTCAATTTTGAAGATGGATGAAACACAACCTAGCAGCAAATCAATCCCTTTTTTAAGACTATAAATGCCAACATTTAGCATTAGTTCTTAACTAATATTGTCCAAAAGCTATCTTTTTTATCTAAGAAAAAGCTGCCCAGGCCAAGATCTAGGTTTGATTTAGGCACCAGATTGTTGCGGTGTCGTCCAATTTATATTAAGCTCCTGATTTGATTAAAAATATATTATGCATGAAAGAGTTCAATTTTTTAATCTGCAAAGTTGGCAACACTAACCTTCAGGGATAGCCATGCAGTAGTGCCTGTTATTTTTAGTTGAGGGTAGGTTTATCTGTTCTAATAAATTGTGTATGTAAGACAAGCATTGCAGTTGTAAAATACAGAAAAGAGGTATTCAAAACGATGCTAAAAATACTCCTTTCATGCAACACCCTTTGGTTATAAGGTGGCTCTACCATAATACTATTGCTGTTACTAACTGCCACCTTTCTTGTATCCAGAAATGTTTACCCGTATAGAGACATTTTTGTTAGATCTGAAAGATGCTAAGAGCAAGAGAAAAAATAACGCTTTGGATGCAAAGGCTTCCATCTTCCAATCAAAAAACATTTTCATACATGGGTGAAAGAATATTTATTTAAAGAAACAAATGTTTGGATTCAATCCAAATTCTGTCTTCTGTTGTTTACATATATGCTTGTCTGATACAAACGTGACCAAAAAAAAATCTGAAAAGTGCAAGCTGGGCCAATATGTAGCTATCAGCCCCATACTTTGAGAAAAATGCAGGATTCCTATACATCTGATGATGAAGATTGGGGGTGGGGGAATGGCATCACAGTGAAGGTGGTAAATTTATTGGCCACCCATCTTACCACCCAGTTCCAAGCATGACTTTACCTTTTCATTCTACATATCCCCACAGAAGGGCTGGGCTTAAGGCTCTTCGGTTATTATTAACACAATGAAAGAATTAAATCAATGAAACATTTGAGTATGGTGGTTGGATGGTTGATTGGTTGGTTGGTTTGATAGTTGGTTGGTTGGTTGGTTGGTTGGTTGGTTGGTTGGTTGGTTGGTTGCTTGCTTGCTTGCTTGCTTGCTTGTTTTGGAGAGATGCAGTATTTTACTTATTTTCAGCCTGATTCAAGCAGATCAATTTCCTCTGTTGCTTTCTTTACCTCTTCCCCTGGGGGTACTCTGCCAGTTAAAAATTGCATGATTACCACAGTAATACTCCACTTATGACAAGTTCCATAACCCTGTTCCTTTGCTCTCCAGAAGCATCTGAGCATTTAGGAATTTTATCCCTGCCAAATGGGTTTCATCCAGGAAAAGCATTATCCTTTTAAAAGTTGGAGCACAATTCGGTATTGCTTTCTCTTTAAAACTGAATTAAAATGTAATGAGATTACATACGACAGGCCATTCCCACTGATAATAATGTACAGATTTTTCCAATTCCATATCCATAATGGTACCCTGCTGTAAACCTTTAAATTCCCTGGGGGGGGAGTTTGCCTCAATGTAGCAATACCCAAAACCACTGCATGTGTACCACCCTACATCCTTCTTTCACTGGAGAAAGACCAGTTGGCTAAATCAAGTCCTTATTCACATTTCTCTGCAAAGCAATTCTTACTGCTTCTTTTTCTGCCTTACCCCAATTGTAGCATCTGCTGTCTGACAAGAGTCAAATCTAGTTTGCTTTTCATGCATTGTGACCATGATGCAGTATGTGAAATTAAGATATCACAGTGAAAGGTCATAAGCGCTTTCAGTGAAAATATCAAGGGAGCAGAAGAGAATCAAGTTAGGTTTGCTCCAGGGAGCTAGTAAGTTACAGTCTTGGCCAGTGGAGCAAAAGGTTAGGAAGCCATAAGTCCCATCAAAGCAGCATTGCAAGAGCCACGTCTGCACATGTTTCATAAGAAAAGCACATGCTGAGGTCAGATATTCAGCAAACTCTTACCATTCATATCAAGAGAAGGTAAAGGACTGGAGCAGGAGATGAGATGCACAAACGAATAAAGGTACATGAGCTTGGGAAAAGCAGACTGTGATGTACGGTATGGAAATAGCAATGTTCGCCTTGACATTGGACAAAGTAAACCATGTTGCTTTGCAGAGGCTCACAAACAAAATAAAATTCCTTGTCCCCAAAGAGCCCATTTTCTTATTTTATAGGGGAAGATAAATAGTAAAATAACAGGCAATAATGGACAGAGGCAGGGAGAAAGATATGTAAAAAAGCACAAACTTAGCAGGCTGTGAAATGACCTGCAGGATATTGAGATTTTCAATTGCAGCTGAAGATGAGAGGTAAGGATTAGGGCAAATGCAGGCTAGAAATAGGTTATTTAGTCCAGTCTGTACCTGCAAACCATGATCACCATTCTGATATACACCAAGAAATAACAATGGAAGGCATAGTTGACCAATATTCAAAATGCTTTGGACAGTATTAAAATAATGAGGGGGAAATTATGTACTGTAGTACCTGTACTGTAAAGTACAGTTACATTTATGATTTAGGGATGAAATGAAGGCGATATCATGAAGATGCATGATATGGTTATACAAGTGGAATAAATACCAAGTAGCAATTTTTTTTTAGCATTATGCTGTACAACTAGCATATAAAGTCAATCATATTTGCTTTGTGTTGGATTCCGGCCTTAAAGCAAAATCTGTGGATGTTTGGGGAGGGGCAAGTCTTGTATGGTTATCTGCAGTGGTGGGATTCAAATATGTGAACAACCGGTTCTCTGTGTGGATGCCACTTCTGGAAGTCCATTCTGGGCCTGGGCAACAAAAAGTTAGCTACCGGTTCTGCCGAAGTGGTGTGAACTGGCTGAATTCCACCACTGGTTATCTGGATGGAGTTTGAGCTCATTGGACTGGTTTATGATGTTGTAAGCTGCACAGAGTCACTTGATAATGAGATGGGCAACATATAAATTTAATAAATAGATAAGCAATCTTGAACAAAATAAAGGGCATTCTCTTGAAAATACATTAGAATAAAAGGTAGTAATAAATTGCAGAAGAATTTAGCACTTGTAAGAAATGTTAGAAAATGTCATTGCATATCTGTCTCCAAGATATACATTTAAGTGCATTTTAAATTGCATTGCTAGTATTGTAAAAGATAATGTCAAGCATCTGATTAGTCAGTTTAAAACTTCAAGTTTCAAATGAACTGCAAGTACTCTGAATCCAACCAAATACAGTAAATATAAATAAATAACTTATAATAATTTCATATGAAAAATCCAGATAGAAAAATAGAAAAAGTAGAAATATACTGCATACACATACACTCTATACTACACAAATTTGAGTTGGAAGATTTGAGGCTTAAGATTTTTTTTTCCCAAATTCATTCCAGCTGTTTTCTACATTCATGGAGCCTAATTTCTGAAAAGCCTTTAGGAAAGGGTGTTGAAATCATATCATGTTGGAGGAAAAACAAATGACCCAATTATCTCAAACAAGACTTGAGGACACCATCTGGCTCTGTTTAGTGATACCATAGTGTATGGGCCTTATATAAACAGCATAAAACTGACTTCTACTTTACTGGATAATTGTGTGACCATGTGACCTCCCAACTTCTCCCCAGTGCTTGCCTAAGTTTAATCACTGTTATCATTAACATCAGGTCATAGCCAACATTCCCAGCTGAGATCCAAGAAATGACCATGCTGTTCAAACTCTTGTACTCTGGTATCTCCAAAGAGAGGACAGTTTAAATACATTTCAAAACATGTAATCAAGAAGATAATCATTTGTCAGGATAACCCCGTGTACCCTGTAGAAAAGCAGATCTTCAGGAAAAGGACTAATGAGCTATTAAAACTCTGCAGAATATTTTTTTATGCCACATATTTTTCAAGAAGTGCATAGTTATGAGTTTTGCACGCAAGAAGCCTGAAGTGATCCCGTGTAATTTGCTTGAGGAGCTTCTGCTGAACGGCCTTCTGAAGAAATGTAAACAACTCCCAAAAATCCATGTAGTCACTGTGGAATCAGGCAATGATTTTCCAACATGTCACACACAAAACTAAACTAAAATTGAGGGGAAAGGGTGACCAATCTTTAGAATCTCTAGAACCCAAAACCAATCATAAATCCCAAGAAAACAAATCCAACAACGAGGTAGGCAGTGATGAGAAGAAAGAAAAACTCAAACAACAATCAGGACATGCAGGAAACATACCCACGAACAGGCATAAAAGTCTTAAATGCTTATATACAAATATCTCAGAACCATTGCACCACATCTTTCATAAATCCTGGAGCACTGGGGAAGTACCCAAGAATTGGAAAAAGGCTGATGTGGTTCCCATCTTCAAGAAAGGGGAAAAAACAGACCCAGGAAACTACACACCAATCAGTTTAACATCAATACCTGGGAACATCCTAGAAAAGATAATCAAAAAACAGATCTGTGAACAATTAGCAGCAAACAAAGTTATAACTGGTAGCCAGCACAGGTTTGTTAAAAACAGATCATGCCAAACCAATCTTATTTCATTCTTTGATAAAGCGACTAAACTAGTAGACCAGCGAAATGCTGTGGACGTAGTATACTTAGATTTCAGTAAGGCATTTGATAAAGTAGATCACAACCTACTCCTTGGTAAGCTAGAAAAAGGTGGAATAGACAACATCACCACCAGATGGATCTGTAGCTGGCTAGCAAACCGTACTCAACGAGTAGTCCTCAATGGCACTACATCTACAAGGAGAGAAGTAAGCAGTGGGGTACCACAAGGTTCCACCTTAGGCCCAATATTCTTCAATATCTTCATCAATATCTTGACAAACTCGAACAATGGGCCCTATCCAACAAAATGAGTTTCAATGTGGAGAAAAGCAAAGTTCTACATTTAGGCAGGAAAAATCAAAGGTACAAGTACAGTTTGGGCAAGACCTAGCTTAAAAACAGTAACTGTGAGAAGGACCTTGGAGTCCTAATGGATGATCATTTGACTATGATGCAGCAGTATGCAGCAGCAGCCAAAAAAGCTAATACAATCTTGGGTTGTATAAACAGAGGCATAGAATCAAGATCACACAAAGTATTAGTACCACTTTATGAAACCCTAGTAAGACCACGCCTGGAATACCTCAGTCTATTTTGGTCACCATATCACAAAAAAGATGTTGAGAGTTTGGAAAAAATTCAAAGAAGAGAAACTAAGATGATTAAAGGCATGGAGACTAAAACATACGAAGAACAGTTGCAGGATTTGGGTTTGGCTAGTCTAAAGAAAAGAAAAAAACAGAGGCAACATGATAGCAGTATTCCAGTATTTGAGGGGCTGCCACCAAGAAGAGGGGGGTCACGTTATTCAACAAAACACCAGAGGGCAGGACGAGAAACAATGGTTGGAAACTGTCCAAAGAGAGAAGGAACCTGGAATTAAGGAGAAACTTCCTGAAAGTGAGGATAATTAACCAGTGGAGTAGCTTGCCTCCAGAAATCATGGACGCACCATCACTGGAGATTTTTAAGAGGCTAGACAGTCACTTGTTTGAGATCGTATAGGTCCTCCTGCTTGAGTAGGGGGCTGTACTAGAAGACTTCCAAGGCCCCTTCCAGCTCTATTCTATTCTATTCTATTCTATTCTATTCTATTCTATTCTATTCTATTCTATTCTATTCCTGTTTTGAAATGCTTGGTTTTCTGCATGCAGAACTCATGATCTACTATAAAGTAGCAGTTCTTCCCCCAAACATATAAAGGATTGAAGTATTATTTCCCCTTAAGATACCCAATCATAACATATCTTATTTATTAACTGATTTCTTGCATTACATCGTGATCTCCTCCCTCCATATTTACACAGACATATACTATATTTCTTGTTATAATCTAGAAGGAATCTCATCCATTTTGTTTTCACCGAGTAAAAAAAAAACCCGAGGTGGCAGATACATGACGCTTTTAATCTGTGTCATGCAAGCCTTACAAATTAGTGCAGACAAAGAAACAATGCCATATAGGTCACTACTACTTTTACTATAACAGCTATGGTAATAGAATCTTGCAAGTCTGAACCTGCTTCCCATCTCTCCTTTGATTTTCATGCGATTGTCTGAGATGTCTTCCCATGTTATTTTTTCGGGATGAGCCCCTCTTATCTGACTATTGCCTTGTAGCAGCTCTTCCTTCTCTTCTTCAAGGTCCTCTGTGTGTCACGAGAAGAACAGCATGCTCCTAGCATAGACACCAAGGCCTTAAATTTCAGATACTTCTCAATTCTTCCATGTCCAAAGCAACTGACAGTGTTGATGATGAAGGGGGGAAAGATCATGATTTTAAGCAGGCATTGGCTAAATGACTAATTAAGATCTTCATTGCTTCCAATTGAGAACAGAAGAAGTTAACACACATTACATCTTCCAGTTTCCCATGTAGTTATTCTAAAATATGTTTTCCATGTCAGATCAAATCACCTTCTTTTTAAAACAAGCCCACAGCTGCTCTCCAGTTCGATAGCTAGTGCTGGAGAAAAAAAAATCCTTTTGGTAATTTCCAGTACTTGCTAGCAGCAACATGACAGCAATCAGAAGATTTCTGCTTATTTAAAAAAAACAGTATTTGGGCAGTTGGCAAGAGATGCTAATACCCTATAGCCTAGGCAGGGTTACAGTTCACCATAACATATTGGGAAAATTGTATAACTGTAATCAATTCACCAAAGATCAAATTTTGCTATGAAAAGGCCAGGTAAGTGTGGCATATGTCTGTAATGTCAATATAGATTGTCAACACTTTGCTATAACATTTGAAGAAGATATTTTTGCCAGTCCTGCTCCCCAACCAGCCAGGGATTAAGCCAAATAAACATGAGTAGAAATGAACCAATTACACCATTTTGGCATCTCTCATGGAGCCTGATGAGCCAAGAAAAAAGCATGGAAGAAAAATTCTGTAAATAAAGAACATTGAATTTAACAATCAACCATGGAGCTGAAAGATTAAATTAAACACAAATTTTCAGTCTTATGGAAAGCAGTATGCAACAAACGAAGTGCCCAAAAACATGTTGTGAGTGCCAGAACTGCAGCTGATGCATTTCTTTCGAATCCAGACATCCATTACCACCTACAACACTACTTTCTTTTTAAAACCTGGAATTTGATACCTGAAATCTTCAGAACTTCAACGTTACAATAAACAGACTTTAACTCAGCCATCAAGGGTAGCAATTTGAATAGTTTCATTTTCTCTGAATTTATCTATTTTTCGCTGAATTAGTTTCTTTTGCATAAGATGCTGACTGTACTTCTCTCACATGTGCTGTTTAAGTTGGGAACGTTCCAAATGTAATTGCCCTTATAGGCTCCCATCATGT
This sequence comes from Protobothrops mucrosquamatus, assembly GCF_001527695.2. Classification (NCBI taxonomy): domain Eukaryota; kingdom Metazoa; phylum Chordata; class Lepidosauria; order Squamata; family Viperidae; genus Protobothrops; species Protobothrops mucrosquamatus. The sequence continues at coordinate 11,354 of NW_015386692.1, forward strand.
TCTTAGAAAATCAGTCATTGGCTGAAGTTTGAGAAGTTTTTTTGGTATTCCCACGTTTTTCTGAATATTGCAGATGATTAATCAACATTACACTTGAGGGAAGAAATCAGAGGTTGCCACCCTATTTGGATAGAGTTACAATCCCTCTGAGCGATGAGGCTCACAGTTTCTGGGTTTGCCACTGTTAATGGATGTAGCATGGCTCCTGTCCTAAAAGTCTGCTTGCCTATGGAAGATGAACATAATAGTAGCAAATGACTCAATCTGTTCCCAGTTCGATTATTGTGAATCTCCTGCTACGCAAGAGGAACTTCAGAGAATGTGTATTATAAGCAAAAGATTTCAACCTGGGTGTTTTCTGAAGTGTGTTTCATAGACCTAATAAGATCTTCCATCCACAATACCTCTTTTAGATTTATTTCCAGACTCAGTTCAAAGGGATGTTCATAATGTAAATATATTGTTGATAATGTAAAGCCCCAAATGGTGTAGGCTATCCCTCTTCCTCTAACTTTAGAAGATAGTTATAGATTATAATCTTTTTCTGAGATGATATTACAAAAATCATAAAGATTCAGTGGATAACCAAAAAAGTAGGGTGAGATCTAAGTATGTATAAACTGAGAACTGACAATTGATTGGTCTTCCAAATCATATCAGACAGGCAATAGAAGTACTCAGTTCCTGATAGCTTAAAGCAAGGTTTCTGAACCTCAGCAACTTCAAGATATATGGACTTCAGTTTCCAGAACTCTGACATGCTGGTTGGGGAATTCTGGGAGCTGAAGTCTGCACGTCTTAAAGATGCTAAGGTTGAGAAATACTGGGTTAAAGGATTGGTTCTGGTCTCATGATACTATTTTTTATTTTATTATTTTATTTTAATGTTTAAAGATTAGTTGTAGTATTTTGTTTCTGTATAGATGCTTGAAGAATTTCATTAATACCCAGAAGTGGTTTATGATTAGTATCTGAAAGCACATCACTGATCATCAGACCTGATTATACTTTTAATACTACAGTTAAAATAACTAGAATTTAAATTAATCATGGAAAATTGCATGACTATTAACTGCTTACCTGATGATCACCACAGCACTACTATTACTATTACCAGAAAAATGCGGCATACTCCATTTAATCCTCCAGGGAAAGATTGAAGGCAAACAAGGTCCAGGCAGAAGAAGAACATCATGGCTTCAAATTCTAAGGGACTGGTTTGTACAAAACTCAGCAGCACTTTTTCATGCGGCTGCTGATAAAAACAGGATCGCCAACATGATCGCCAAACGTCCAATAACGGATATGGCACAAGAAGAAGAAGAAGAAAAGGGATTATTTCTCATTTTCAGTTTCTGGGGTCAGGAACTGGAAAGTAAGACCCAAATCATGTCTCTTATAGCAATCATGTTGGCCATAGAAGGGTTAAAGTGCTAGACTATCAGATAGGCCTTTGAATTGTTGTATAAAATGTCCTGCTGGACCAGCAAATAGTCCAAAACTGTAGTCAACTGGATGCAATGAGAAGCTCATAAACCAGGGCTGGAAGACCACAAGCTCCTTCTTTCCATCAAGAAGTATAAAACATGCTGTCCATGATTCATGAAGTAATACACAACCATAACTATTATTACAATATTGATTTGTATTGGTCTAGTGCAGGCATGTCCAATGTATGGAGGCCCACAATATATAATATATAATGAAACACATTAATAAATGAAATTTGTTATTTACATACATTAAGTATATTAAACATTTGACATGCAGCCAAAACAATTCCTCTTCACTCAGCACGGCCCAAGCAAGCCAAAAGATTGAACACCCATGGTCTAGTGCAGGGGTCTCCAACTTTGCAACTTTAAGACTTATGGACTTCAACTCCCCAAAATCCTCAGCCAGCTATGGTCTAGTGCAGGGGTAGGCAACCTTGGCTCTTTTATGACTTGTGGATTTCAATACCCAGAATTCCTGAACTAGCCATGCTGACTCAGGAATTTTGGGAGTTGAAGTCCACAAGTCATAAAAGAGCCAAGGTTGTCTACCCCTGATCTAGTGTATAATTTTCTTGAAGTCCATATATCTTAAAATTGCCAAGGTTGAGAAACATTGCTTTAACCTATCAGGAACTGTGTACTTTTATTGCTTGCCTGATATAATTTGGAAGAACATTAATAAACAATTGCATAATCCTCCATTAATCTGAGTCATCTTCTTTTTAAATTGTTCCAAACTAACCATCACTGCCACAACTGCTGACAATGAATATTATGCTTAACTTATGTCACTTTTTACATTTATGTTATATTACACTACAGCTTATATTAATGTCTCTCCTATGTTAAGGAACTTCAGTGTAGATTCAATGGTAATCTTGCTTTATTGAGATTTATGAGCTGTATATTTTAATATGGAGACAGAGAGGTTTGGCCTTGGCCATTCAATTGTGTTGCCACATGTTAAGCAAAGCATTGAAAACTTTTTTTTCTCTGCTCATGATTTTCCAAGGCTGTGTAACCCAATCACTCCATGGCTCTCAGTCCCATGAACTAAAAAAAAAGAGGACAAGGCTTGCAAAAATCTTGTAGTGCAAAGCATCAGGGACAACTATAAAAACGAGATAATAAATCAGCTTATAAAACCATAAAAGGTAAGCTGTTTTCAAATCAATCAGATAGAAATATTGAACTGTGACATTACATGTCAGCTTTGCCCATTCAAGTGTCCCTAAGGATACATACCAGAGCATGCCACAAAGAGAGTCTAATTCGTGCTGAAGTAATAGGCTTTTTAAATTCCTTCACATCCCTTCCCAAATTCCCAATTCAATTAGAAAGCCTATGAAAAGAAATGGAAGAAGGGCAGATTTCTCACAAGAAGCAATGGGGTTGGGTATTTTTGAAGTATGATGCCAAAGAAAATGAGACAAGTCCCTTTATTGGGCCCGTGTAAATCCTCGAAGTCACAAAGTAGTCAAAAGTGGGCTTTACCATCAAATGCCTTATACAGGCCTACTATTTAAATACTGACAAGTGCAGTATATAATGTCTATCTGTGGATTTAATCCTTATTCCTCTCTTAAAGAGGCTCGTCCCAAGATTAGCAAAAAGGCACATGATACAGACATAATTTAGGTCCATGCTCGAAGGGATACCTTATGTGTACAGTAACCCTACATCCTTTGTTATAAAGAAAGCTGTGCTTTAAATTTATTTACTTTTCAAAAACTTAGGTTTTTCAGAAAGCTGTGCTTTAAATTTATTTACTTTTCAAAAACTTAGGTTTGTCTTTTATTTTGGTCGTTTAACTTGTACCAAACAAATGGTACTGCCCAATACAGAGTCCTTCACATTCATGTGAATAATATGGAAATTGAATTGTCTTTTTTAAAATAAATTTACATATGCTGGTTGATTTTCGATATTTTTTCTTGGTTTTGCTCTTGAATTTTCCTTTGTAAAGCAAAGTTATAAACATTTTTATATAAATGTTTTTATAAACATTTTATAAACAAATATATATATATATGTTTTTATAAACATTTTATGTAAAAGACTTTTCAATATTATAAAACTTTCAGATTTAGTTTGGTGTAATGGTTAAGGTGCTGGCCTAGAAACCAGGAAACTATGAGTTCTAGTCCTGCCTTAGGCATGAAACCAGCTGTGTGATCTTGTGCCAATCACATCTCTCACCCCAACCCACTTCTTGTGGCAAAAATAAGAGGAGTAAGGAGTGCTAGGTATGCTCATCACCTTGAGTTACTTATAAGGTAATAAAGGGGGGGGATAAAAATGTAATAAATAAATATGGTCACTGTAATTATGTTGGGAATTTGTATCCTATGAAAAAATATTTATTTATTTATCAAATTTATATAGCCGCCCATCTCATGAATGCTTTTTGGATGACATACTATAAACAAAACAAAAAAATCCTAATTATTATAAATAAGAGAGAAATACAAATAAATAAGATCATAGGAGAGTGTTTAAAAAAACTCATACATAATAAAGCCATCTCGCGGGCTATCTGTTTCAAGAGTTTCCCAGGCCTTCTGGAGAAGCCATACCTTGTGAAATTTGTGGAAGGCCAAAAGGGTCAGGGCTAGTCTCACTAGGAGGAGATGATGTTCCATGGGGCGGGTGCTGTGGCCGAAAAGACTCATCTCCTGAGTCCTTCAAATGGAACTCCTTAGGAAATACAGCTTGCAAACTTCTCCTCCTGCCTGACCTGATGGGAGAGGTAGAGGTAACTGAGATGAAGTGGTCCTTCAAATAACTTGTCCTCGTACCACGTAGGGCTTTAAAAATCAAAACTAGCACCTTGAATTGGACCCAAAAGCAAACTGGCAACCAATGTAACTCGCAGAGCAGAGGTGTAATGCATGCCATTCTGGAGGCATACATAATTGCCCATTGCAGCCACGTTTTGCACCAGTTGACGCTACAGTAGTCCATAATAAGTTAAATGCATCCCTTGTCACCTCCTGTTTCTTTTTCTCCACTTTACTGCTGAGATTTAATTTAGAAGCTCTTGTCTCTTTTGCTTGTTTCTCTGTGAAGCACAGGATATATTTAGCACCATGCCATAACAAAAGCACTACAAAATCTAACAGTGGAAACAGCAGCAAGGTGAGTATAATTTTAATTTTCCAAGCTATCATATTAATACTTGGTTTTTCTTTACAGTAATGAATTTAGTGATTGAGCTTCTTAGCGCACTCTTTAAATTTATTTTCTTCTTCTCCTTGAATTGTTTCTCCTTCAGCCCTAAATATCATAGGGGATTGTACTAGAAGACCTCAAAGGTCCCTTCCAACTCTATTATTATTATTATTATTATTATTATTATTATTATTATTATTATTATTATTATTATTATTATTATTGTTGTTGTTGTTGTTGTTGTTGTTGTTGTTGTTGTTGTTGTTGTTGTTGTCAAGGCTGTAGCATACAGTATAGCACAGGCTGTAAGTTAAATAAGATTCCTCATTATCCTATGGAAACTAATTTATTCCCATCACAGCACCCGCACCTAACATGAGTGCTAAAAATCTATTTTTGAGGGTGTTTGATTCCATCCCATGCTATGTCATCTACACATTCTTTTTTTGGGGGGGTGGGAAAAGAGTTCATATTGTGACACTTTAAACAGGGCTAGAAAAAAATAAGAAAAAATATTGGCGTTAGTCCTAATAGCTTTTTTTAGACTATCTCAACTTCCCACTAAGAACATGGACACAAAAAAAGAATAAGCGCATCTGTAAATACAACTAATTAATATTTGCATACCATTTCTGGAAACTTCACAGCTCATTCCTTGGAGCTGTGGAAGGGATGAATGGCTTTGTGATGTTTCTCCATGCCATCTAGATAACAATGACGGGAGAATATTTGATGTGGTAAATAGACAAAATATACTTGAGTGCAGTGACCTAGTTGTGTTCTTCTATAAAAAGAAAAAGTGACAAGAGAATGGCTTGATGCCACAAGAGACACTCTAAGTGGATTTTAACAGGAACAACTTCTACCATACTCTAAATGGTAATTCCAAACCAGTTACTAGTTAATAAATGGCCAATTCTTCCTTTAAATCCTTCCACCAGAGCTTTTCTCTTTCTAGAAGAAACTCCCACATGGACTGTTCAGTCATTGGCTTTTGAGGCCAGAAAGAATTACTTACCCCAATGCAGTTAAATAAATGATACCTTTAAAAAATAGGAATTAACAACCATTCAAGATTTATGTGAAAAGAAATTTTTTTTAAAAAAAAATAATTGAACACCTAACTTTTACCTCCCATCAACTGGGAGCAAGGTGTTGGGAACAAAGTATTCTCTCTGCGAAGCCTTAGTAAACAGAATAATCTCCTAGATTATAATACGTATTAAATAAAAACCCAAATCGTAACACAGTATCCTTTTTACCAGTTCAGTTGAAAAAGTTTTTGGCTTCACGGCGTCCTACATCCCTGAAACAGGAACTTTTGTCGCTGTGGATGAAATATGGTGAATTTTTGAAAAAAAGCAACTAACAATATTTTTAAGTTTGAAATTCAACCTCTAATCTTTTCCCAGGCATCACAAATTTTATGAATTTTTGTCGCTGTGGACAAAATAGGTCGATTTTTGAAAAACAGCAATCAACAACATTTTTAAGCATGAAATTCCACCCATAATCTTGTCCCAGCATCTGTTTTAGTATTAAGAATGAAAAAAAATTTGAGCTCTTGGCCTTCTGAGTCTCTAACTCCAGTATCACAAATTTTACAAATTTTCATCACTGTGGATTTCAGCGACAGCTGAAAAAAAGCAACCAACGCCATTTTAACCATTAAATAAAACATCAAAGTATCCATTTTAGCAGTTCAGTTCAAAACGTTTTTGCTTCAAGGCCTCCTACATCACAAATTTTATGAATTTTCAACACTGCGGACAAAACATGGTTGATTTTTGAAAACAAGCAACCAACACCATTCCTACATTTCATGAAATGAAATGTTGAATATTGACATAGTATCCGTTTTAGAAGTTCAGTTCAAAAAATAATTTTTGGCTTCGAGGCCTCTAACATCCCTCAACCAGGCATCACAAATCTTATGAACTTTCATCGCTGTGGATGAAATATAGTCAGTTTTGGAAAACAGCAACCAACAAGACTTTTAAGCATGAAATTCAACCCCTAATCTTTTCCCAGCAACCACTTTAGTATTAAGGTTGAAAAAAAATTGGGCTTTTGGCCTTCTGAGTCTCTGACTCCAGCATCACAAATTTTATAAATTTTCGTCATTTTGGACGAAATATGGTTGATTTTGGAAAAATAGCTACAAACACCATTTTAAGCCTGAAATAAAACCCCAAATATTTATACAGTATCCGGTTTAGCACTACGGTTTAAAAAAAATTGCTTCAAGGCCTCCTACATCCCTGAACGAGGCATCATGAATTTTACGAATTTTCATTGCTGTGGATGAAATACAGTTGATTTTTTTTAAAAAAAGCTACCAACAAATATTTTTAAGTATTCAACAAAAGCCCAAATCTTGATACAGTATCCTTTTTAGCAATTTGGTTGAAAAAAGGTTTGGTTTCAAGGCCTCCTACATCTCTTAACCAGGCATCATGAATTTTATGAATTTTCATCCCTTTGGATGAAATACAGTTGATTTTTTTAAAAAAAAATGCAACCAAAAAAATGCAATGGTTGAATTTAAGCATTAAATTCAACCATTAATCTTGTCCCAGCATCCATTTTATTTTTAAGGTTGAGAAAAACTTTGGGGTCTTAGCCTCCTGAGGGTCTGACTCCAGCATCACAAATTTTTCAAATTTTTGTTGCTTTGGACAATATATGGTCGATTTCTGAAAAGAAAAGCTACTATCAATCAAATTTTGGTGTGGTTTCAAGTTCCTCTGGTTCTCCATCATTTGCATTCCATTCATTGGGGGAAGGAGTTTGTTTGTTTAGGTTTTTTTTAATCCCACCATTATTATTTTTATAAATAACTCAAGACAACAAATACCCTTCCTCCCCCTATTCTCCCTACAATCACAATCCTGTGAGGTGAGGTGAGGTGAGGTGAGGTGAGGTGAGGTGAGGTGAGGTGAGAGAAAGTGGCCAGCCCAACATCACCCAACCAGCTTACATGCCTATGACAAGACTAGAACTCATAATTTCCTGGGTTTTAGCCTGATGTCTTAACCACAACATTATATCTTTTTTGACTTAGTGATTTGCACATTTCCATATAATTCATCAATTGGTTCTGCTATTGCATGTTTAATCAGATTACACTGTTCATTTATATAATATCAATGTTTACCAGATCAGCTGTTTTTATATCATCCTTTTGTCCATTGAGTTATAATCAAGAATATACAGAAAGCAGAACCATACTTTCTGCTTGCCCCATGACCAGTCTACCTACCTTGCTTGGGGAAGGAAACAAATAACATCGTTCTCTACTCACTCCCATTTGATTGCAAAAAGACCTACTTAAAACTGTAAATATCCTTCCTAAATTGTTATGTGTATAAGGCATGTAGCACTTTCTTCTGATGTAATAACAGCCCCACCTTCTGGCAGATAGTGCCTATCAGATCTTCTCACCCCTTCAAGATGGTCACTATCCTGATTATCCATTTCACTCTAGGCTGTCAGGGTCCTATATCTCCATTGGCTGGCTGCTGCCTTTTTATTATCTTGTGGTTGATCCAACAGTAGCTTGAACATCATAATTGCGTGTATTCCCATCCTATCTAGAAGCTCATCACTCTGTTCAGTCTTTCATCTCTCATTGGGCCCTCTTTTGGTTTCTGCCCAAATTTAGGATGCACTTTGTCAACAATACAGAAATGGATTACCACATCAGGGTATGATTTAAGAGTTCCTTCTCTTAGCTGACTTGTCTTCCCTCGTTCTTCTATCTAGTCTCATTCCTTTTCTTTCAATATTACTGGCAAGGTGGAACTACCAGAAGCTCCCATTTCTGTCAGAATCACTCTTAGAGAATGATGTAAACACAGCCAAGGCAGGAGTGATGGCCATCTGGGGGTCTTCAGGTATAAGGTATATTCAGATATAAGGGGTTTTCATTAGGCTTTCAATTTTCTTTGGAAAAAAACAAATTGCTACAGGGTTTGTGTGTTCCCATAGTGGAATCAAGAGACATGCCAAGTGAGGTAGAAGGTAGAAGCTGGATGCAGACAAGTACAATATAACAGACAATCACAGAATATATTAACTAGAATTGTTACTATATGGCAACAAAGAGATATAGAAAATTTAATCCTGTTTTCTAATGATCATCTTGATTTTTGCAAATCAGTGTAGATAACCCTAATACTGAGGCAAACTCACACTAACTTATCTTAAGCCATTTCATAATCAGAAATAGGGACAGGGCTATTTTAGGGTACTTTATGTAGCAGAGCACCAAAAAAATATTTTTAATGCTTCAAAAATTAAAGGACTTGTCTTCGCATAACTCTAACCATACAAATATCCCCCAAGTGATTTTTTTTTAATTTACTTTGTTCTGTTTGCATCAGATTTAGAGAAGTTTCTCAGTTCTGGGAATGGAATTTTGATGGAGCTAAAGTTAAAGTGGGTCAAGCAAAAAATAGGATTCATTGCATACAGCTCTTCACTATATTATATCTATCCATTCCATCAGGTCAGGCAGGGGTTATAGCAAAGGGTATTCACTGAAAACACTACTATTCAAACATGGATTTATTACCAAGTAGTTTGTATAAAGCTATAAAAATGCAGCCTTAAAAAGCACAGCAAATGGATTCTTCCAGTGTTACTTTTTCTCCAGTCCAAAAGAAAGCCAAACTCTACATGCCTATACAGATCAGAGTCCAATTGAGTTCAGTGAAACTTATTCACAAATTAAAAGGGCAGGATGATCTTTCTGCTTGCTAATCATTGTCTGGAAGGGGCAATCAGCCTTTATTTGGTCCATGCTTGATTAGTTCTTGCTACATCGCATGCTATTTTTAGTAACCAAATGCAAAACCATAATTTGAAGATATCCATCTTCTTTCCCTCATTCTTTTTCAATGGCCATCTTTCACAGACATTCAATGCCAATGAAAAGACCATTGCTTTAAGTTTTCTGATCTTCATTGTCAAAGAAATATCCTTCAAAAGCCCATTTAATTTTTCTTCCTTTTTTCTTAATCTCTTCCAGTATGTGTCATTTTTATCTATTCTTAAACTCAGGAAAAAGGGTTTTGCTATCTTCACTTTTTTAACATCAGCTGTGAGATAATTAAACTTGCTGGTTGAGATTGTCTTCTTAATATTGAATGATAATCCATATTTTTGTCTCCATTTTTACTTTTATAAAAAGTGGGGCTAAGTCTTTCTTACTTTCAGCTATTGAAGTGATGTTCTATTTATATCTCAGATTTGGTGTTTCAATGGTTCAGCTCCCTATCTTTCCCAATCCTGCCATTATTTTAATGCATTCAAAATATATCTGATGTAGGAATTGTATCCCTGCTTGTCTGAACTACAAAAATTTACAGCGCAATTAGACAACAGCAGCAGCAGCAAAAAGAAAGAGAATATTCCTCCTTTTTTCTGCTTAATTTTGGTAGTTCTAATCCTTGTTTTACTCCCTTCGCTATTCTCAATCAGATTCAAATAGTAGACTAGCTTCCTATTCGTTATTCAAATTCCTCAGGGGAATAAATGGTAGGTGTTCTGCCATTTCCATTAACCATTATACATTCCACATTCTGAAATGATGCACAGGAGCAAACACTTTGTCATAGTCCATAAACTAGTAATAATTATATTATTTTCTCCTGTCTGTTGCCCCATATTCTTTGCTATCCAATATCAGTTCCCTCTGCCTGTTCTGAAACCTATCTGCTTCTTTGCAAAATTGTAAGCTAAACTTGCCTCGGATGAAGTTATTGTGCAATTACTTGATAATGTCTGTATTCTCTTAGATGTTCCTCTTCCAGAACACACTGATCTTATCTAATCTCTACAGTTTTCTCCCATATTTTTGGCATAGAATTGTTAGCATTATTTCTGGAAGAAATAATACTTTCATCAATTCTTTCCCCCTCATACACAGAGTTGGAATATGAACAGAAGACCTAAAGAGGTCTCAGAAGAAACCATGCAAATTGTTCAGACAACAAAATAGTATTGAGAGAAGTGGGGATCAAGCAGGAGCAATATTGCTTGATGGATCATGGATCTTGTAAATAAAAATTGCATCCAAGAGTCATGTCATATTTTAGTTGTGTGGAGTTAATCATGGCTTGAGTCATAAATAAGTGGATAAATATTTTATTGTGTATATCTTGGTCATCTCGGAAAGGGATAATCAAGGCACATGTTCAGCAAGTACTGAAGACAGATTGCACCAGTATATTAATGGTTATATGATAGTGTTGCTGATTGAAAATTTAATCTTAGAAAATGAAAATGGATGGAGAAAAATGCTTCTCTCAAAGTTCAAAGCATTTTAATGTCAGAAAGCCTCCATAAGTATTCAGGAAAATAATAATTAAAAAAGGAAACAGAAAGTTAATTACATGAAATGACAGCACTTGTGGTACTAGATTGGAAATGTATCTTGCTTCATACTGCTGATGAAAGGATATGTTTTATATAAACCAATCAGTGTAAATTAATGAAGGGCAATTCAATTTCACAGAACAGAGTGCTTGGATGATACAGATAGAATGAAAACCCTCAGTTGAGGAATCAATATATTGAAGTTGATTTAGCAGGATAAAGCATTATATCAATGCATCAAGTGTTCTATTCCTAAATACACAGGGTAACTATGTTCATTTGGTATGAAGATTTGGGTCAGATCCTCAGAAAACAACTAGATTTCCAAAGAAATTAACTGAAAAAGTCAAAAGAAAGATTTAGATAGGCAAAGATAGAAGGAAAGGATACTTTAATGATTTGGTTTTTAGAAATTTAGAATTTATTTGGAAGGGATAAGGAAGGAATTTGAAATTATCTTCAGAAGTGGTGTCCCAACCGTGTGTTCTCCACTATATGTGTATCTATCTTTGTATACATGTGTATGGGGATGTGTGCCCATATATATCCTGTCCTTCCACCCTAAGAAAAGCTCAGAATGGCTAACAAACTTTTAAAACAAAAATAGAATAAACACTTTAAAAGATAACAAAAAGATAGCACTACTATTGTTACTGAAATTGTTTAATTTAAAAAAGGATGGAACTTTACAGACTTTCTAAATGCTGACAGAATAGGAGTCTGTTAAATTCCCAAAGAATTGCGTCTGGAAGCATAGTTCATTTTCATTTTGCTGAAGAAAGATTAGGCAGCCTTGATTCTACTCCATTTCATTTCTGAACTCCAAACGAAGCTGCAATCCTGATCTGTTTCACAAGATTTCCAGTGCTGCAGATTCCTGATATAATTACCCCAAGTATTCTCTCTCTGTGTTGATCAATGGTTGCCTGGTTTTTATTGAGGACCTGTAGAACCAGGAGATGAAATGGAGAAGAGACATCTAGTGGGTCTGGATGGGATAGAACAGACTGAAGCAGAACCCAAGCATGGTGGAGCTACTGTTTGTACATTGCAGGTTTCATATGTCTCAAGTCTTATCTTTTGATGTGGTTGTGCTATCCTCAATGGAGCACGTTCAGTGGTGGGATTTAGCCAGTTTGCACCACTTTGGCAGAACCGGTAGCTAATTTTTTGTTGCCCAGGCCTAGAATGGACTTCCGGAAGTGGCATCCACACAGAGAACCGGTTGTTCACATATTTGAATCCCTCCACTGAGCAGGTTCATCACTTGGAGGTCACCCTGGACTATTGTTAGAGTGTGGGAGGAAGTATGTCATGCTTCCAGTGTGGGTGGTAGCATGGTCATGTGACTGTCTCTGAAAACCATCCAGAATGCAGAAACCAGTCACCAAAAGGAACATTTTACATCTGTGCTTCCAGCTGTGCACTGATTTCTCATTGACTTCTGAGTACAAATCCAAAGAGTGCTTTTGATCTTGAAAGCCCCAAATGGCTTGGCTCCAAGATGTTTCCAAGACTATCTTCTCAAACCACTCAATCCATTGGATGCAGGAGCCCAGGAGAATCTTTCGAAAGTTCAAGAGGATGGAGGCCCATAGATACTGTTTCTCTGTTATTGAAATATCTATCTTTCCTAGTTATAATTAACCCCCATTTTATAAACATTTCATAAACTGCTCAGATAGAATTATTTAAATTATTACCATCTATTCATTAGATATTATTGTTATTGATTTTATGTATTTTGTTCAATTTCTAAAAGTTTTACCTTTATTTTATAAATATTATATTTTGGATTATATAATTTAATGCACTGAACTCTTCATATAGCTCTAATTGTCTGCAACGTTCATCTTGTTCTGCTTAAAACAAAAACAGTTATATATTCCATATTATACAATATTATACAATATTATATTATACAATATTATTATACAATATTATACAATAAATGGCTGGAGCTCAATTTTTCTTGTTCTAAAATAGGGCATCATAGTTTATTCATTTATTTATTTTATTTATAACATTGGTAAGGCCACCCAATACCGTGGCAACTCTATGTGGCATGCAATACTAAAAGCACCTGGAAGGAATACCATTGTCATCTCAACATTCAGCATCCCCATCTGTTGGATCCAGTCACCACTGAAGCAATCAGTGCTGGACTGAAATTAAAATATATTTTTTGTTCTTTTCACTAACCAACTAATCATCATGTATGTGTGGTCTGCCTGAGAAGTTGTTGCTCCTGGCAAAGGAAACTCAACATGACTTACTCAGACATTTGCCCAGCAATGAGACATAGGAAGAGATAAATATCTGAATGAGGAAATAAACAAAGAGTTAGCTCCAATGAAAGCAAAATATAACTCAGGATCCCATCAATCTTTACTAGTGGGCACTCTCAAAACATGGTTGCTTAGTTGGTGTAGTTCAATAGTCAACCAAAGAGATTCATTTAACAGAAGGCAAACTAGTGAGTTTCTTTCTCTCTACCCTCTCCATCCTCCCAAATTGTTCTCAGCTCATTTTTTTACTTTTTTTAGCTCTAGTCTGGTGGCACATTTCCAAACAGAAGACAGGGCTGCAGCTTCCTGCCAAGTTTTTCACAAAAACTTGTGTGTAAGAGAAAGCATGTGAAAGGGATAGTCCTACAGAATTAATTAAAATAACATTTGAGGTTGACATTTTCCTTTGCAGTATGTTATTTTCTAATGAACTTTAAAACCAAAATAATATTTTGAAATCCTCCTTAAAGAACTTCATCACATCTCTGTAACAATGATTTGAAAACCTCTTTTTCTAAAAGCATAGAGGGGAAGTGGGGTGATTGACTGATTGATTGATTGATTGATTGATTGATTGATTATGTGTTATCAAGTGAGTGTTGACTATTAGTGATCATATAGATAGATTTTCTTCAGGAAAGAATGGTGAAGGTATCTCCAAACAGTAATATTTTTAACCTCTCATCCCAAACATGCATGGAGTCCAATTTTCTGGAAAGTAGTCTAATGCAGGGCTTTTCAACCTTTTCACCCATTGTACCACTTTTAGGATATGGCAACATCCGAGTGTCACCAGTCGCCTAGCAAGGTGTCAAAAACTTGATGACCCAAAAAAAAAAAGGAAAAAAGTGATAAAGTACAGGTAGTCCTCGACTTACAACAGTTCGCTTAGTGACTGTTCAAAGTTACAATGGCACTGAAAAAAGTGCCCCCCAAGGCATAGCCGAGCAAGACACCTGCCTGCCCACCTGGTGGTGCTCTTCCTCCTGTCCGAGGTTTTCATTGTTGTGAGCATTTTTGTTGAGGATTGGCAGCGGGGGTCGGGTGGGGGGTGTTTGGTTTTTATTCCCCCCGTCTGCTGGGTGGTTGCAGCAGGTTTTGGTCACTTCACATGACCCTGGGATACTGTGACCATCATAAATATGAATCAGTTGCCTAGCATCTGAATGTAAATCACAAGACCCTGAAGATGCTGCAACATTCCAGCTGATCGGCGCTTCTTCTGGGCTCAGCAGAAGCTCCAGGATCGGCGCCAAGCTCCAGCTGGAGCCTGGTGCTGATCCTGGCACTTCCACTGAGCCCTGACAGTCCCAAAGAAGCGCTGATCCTGGCGCTTCCGCTGAGTCCTGACAGCCCTGCAGCTCCAGCCATCTCTCGCTTAGGCTTGTGCAGTGCTCCCACCAGTTCAGCTCATTCCCCTCCCCCACTACCACTTTTCTGGGATGGTCGTGTACCACCTGCCAGGTGCCAATGTACCACAGGTGGTACCTATACCACTGGCTGAAAAGCCCTGGTCTAATGGTCACAAATACAAATTTTATTATTATTATTATTATTAAGATTTTAATACACTATCATATTTTTAAAAGTAAATATAATATTTGGTTACCCCAAAGTTTAGTAGTCCCTGTTACCTTGCCTGGAAAGCTTCAGTGAAATGAAAGCTTGAAACAGTGAAATATTAAAGACTAACGTAATGTGAACATATCAGTCTAGGGGCATAAACATCTCCACTCCACTGAATCAGACATTAAAGGTCATGCTTTATAAATGTAGCAATTATGCCTAATTCTATGACACTTTTCAAACTGTTTTGAACAGTTCCAAATTCAAGGGTGAAAACGAGGCACATATGCTTACGAGTAACAGCCTTATACCAAATAGTTTGTGACATTCTGGTAACATGGCAACAGGAGGATGCCAGCCATCAAAAAAGAAAATTCTAGTCCTTCCATTTAACTGTATTAGTCCACTCAGACACAGTCAATATTTGAAATGGGCTGATTAACCTTTAAACTCAAAATAATAAAACAACGAATGCCTATTCTCTGTGTGGAGAGGGAAACTATAGGAAAAATTAAAGTGTGTGCATTGATAAAAGAAATGTTAATAAAGGCGATAGCTGTTTTGCAGAATTCTGAGAGACATGAAATGCTGCCTCAATTTTATTGGCAGCAGTCATCTTCTCTGGCATCTCAAAGACTTTTTTGGAAGCTGGCTAACTGGCCAGCTTTCTTGTAACTAGACTTAAATAAAAATGGCAGTGGCCCAATCTGGATCACAATCATTACAGAAGCAGTGGGGGGAAAGGGACTTAGCTCATTCTCACACTAGTAATTTAGTAGGCCTTCTACAGTCATCCAACTATCATTGTGCCAAAATAACAAGAATGTGGACAAGCTTTATGTCACTTCAACAATAGTTGGTGGATGCTATGAAGATACTATAAATCACTCCTGAAGAAATAACCCAAAACTCCCACTATTTTCGCCCCATTTCAGTCTCCTCCTAGGGGCTGGAAAACAACCAATCAACAATACAGTGCCTGAAAAAAAAAACTTTGTTTTTGCAAGACCTCACTGGGCTCCTGTTTTATCTGTATCTGGCAGCCAGAAAAGCTGATTACAACTAAAGATTCTGTTCCATGATTAAGCAGCACAGCTAATGAATATAGTGGGTTTCCCCCCTCATACTGGCAGATTTGAATCCACTCTAGTAAATATTAAAATTCAAATACTGAGCTGTAAACATGTATTTAGTTCATCAATTGAAAGCAGGTTTTTCTGATTTGTTTGCTTGTTTGTTTTAAAGAATTATATAGCTACCCATATTGTAACCACAATTCCACGATGGCTCACAAATCAATAAAAGCATCAAAAACCCCAATCATAATAAAAACATATGGCACAACACCCTCCCACACATCAATGTACCATCTTGCTGGGTTTCAATCACATCCTACCCTACCCAGTGTCTGTGGAAAATCATAGCTTGACACTTTGTTTTAATATCATCTCCACTCCTTCATTTTACCACCAGTTCAAGATTTGATTTCCTGAGATTTATCAAAGGAAAATGTTACTGGTGCCACTTATATTCTTTATTATCTTTTTTCCCATAATCCCTAATTGGGGACGTTCCAGTTTTAATTAATAATCTTTTCTTCTGCCATCATCAACTGATGATATTTGAGAGACAAGGAAAGACAGATTGCTTTTATATTGGTTGATATGAAAAGACACAGATTCATTATTTCCAGAACTTTAAATATCTCAGTCCCTCTATAATATCCCTGTGAAGACACATCTTTTAGTAGTATATTTTTATTAAATGAAAGCACTTAATGGTAATGGGTTTATCGCTGTATAATATAGCTATTTACACACTAACACACATTACCATTTCTGTTTTTAAAAGCTGAATACTACTAAGCTAACATTGTAAAGGACAGACTTAAAAATATTAAGATATAGCCTCATCTCAACATTAAAAATACTTTTTTGGATTAGACCCGTTATGGATATGGTTTTGCCCATTCACTGAGTATGTATGTATGTATGTATGTATGTATGTATGTATGTATGTATGTATGTATGTATGTATGTATGTCTGTCCAAAAGCCAACAAGAAAGCTCATGTTTTTAATAGCAGCCCTTTCACTGTAATTCCAGTGGCTGGCATCAAATATATATATAGACTTGTACACTTCCAGAGAAGGTGTAAATCCAAAAAGTGATTCATGACCATGAATACACACAAAGATAGCTGGAGCTTTGTGAAAGGTTTTTTTAAAAAAAGCTGAGTTTCTTCCATCAATTTTCCAACAATTAGAGAACAGGCTTTGTAGTTAATACCTGAGTTCTTTAGCAAAGACATAGAATAAATAAACAAATTAAAATTGCTCAAAGAGCTTGGGTGGTTGCTTGATTTAGGAGGGGAGGGTATGAGATGGTATGGAAGGGGAAACTAAATGGGTGTACTCATTTGAATCAGACCATTTTACATTTAGATTGTGTGCTTACAATATGGATGAGTAGCCTTCACAAATCAGCGGATCTTAAACAGCTAGAGTGCTACTGGCAATGTCAATAAAAGATAGTACTCTCGCAGGACAGTTCCCTTTTTATTTTTATTCATAGTTAAACGAATGAAATAAGACACTGAGCAGGATGACATACATTTCTGTAATGTGTAATTTATTTATCTGAGTGTTCTGAACAACAATGAAGATCTGGATCATGGGTTAAACCCTACTATCTATGAGATATAAAGATGTTCACCTTATCATAATGCCCAATGGGCATTTAATTTCCCATTGTTTGTTGCATTTGTTGTTTGCCTTTCTTCTCCTTCTGTTCACTCATGTAAAATATGACGTAGTGAATGTATATTTTAATATATAAAATATATAATACACTACTGAACTGGATATGGTTGAACATATCAAAGCATCTGAAGCAACAAACTCTCTAAATCTGTGGTGAAAATTTTATTTTATTTCCATCGAACTATTACAACCATGTGGCATCACTGTAGACAGAAAGCTCTTAAGTAAACCAAAAGACTCAGTAGCCGAAGAAGAAAAAACAAAAGTCATCTACAACAGAAAGTATAAGTATAACAGCCACTTAATTTCAGAACACATGGACAGGCTTATCCATAGTTTCAACTGGGATACTGTGAACATCCTGAATCAAGCTGGATTTTAAAAAATGCTAGGGAATTCCTGAAGGCTTGGCACTCAAGACAACTCAACTATGAAGAGGCACATAGAAATAAAACAATATTTGGGTCCTTGGTGCTCTCTGAGCTTGCTTGTTCTTTTGCAGACATTTCATTACCCAAACTAGGCAACATCATCAGTGCTAGTCTACAAAAAAAAAATCTGCAAGAAAACAAGCAAGCTCATAGAGCACCAAGGACCTCTCATGTCAGCTCTGAGCTACAAATATTCTCCTTTATTAAAACAGCATTTACACACCATTTAAAAGAGACAATAAAACAGCTAAAAAGGAAACAAAAAAGACCAGATAATCTCTTCACTAGCAATCAAAACCCAGATAAAAAGGGATTAACACCAAGAGCAACACCAGATAAACAATCAAGCAGTAAATAACCTAATAAAGGAACTACCAAAGAGAAAACAACAACCCCACCAAAACTGACAAGACAAGCTACTGTATATAAACAGAAAGCAACACCATTCCCTTCTCTACTGAAGATGTTACCTAATCTGATAACAAAACATCTGCGAACAAACAACCAAGCTCATAGAGCACCAAGGACACCACCAGTTGTTTTGTTTTGTTTTAATTATATGGCCATCCATCTTATCATGGTGATTTTGGGTGATTAGCAGCAACTTAGAAAAAAACACAACCAATACCAAAAAGAAAAATACATAATCATCAGCCAAGATAAAAACCAACCATACAGCAGTGGTTATCTTAAACCATCTTACAGGCTCTAACTGACAACCTGATCAGTGGTGGGATTCAAATATGTGAACAACTGGTTCTCTGTGTGGATGCCACTTCCGGAAGTCCATTCTGGACCTGGTCAACAAAAAAAATTAGCTACCGGTTCTGCCGAACTGGTGCAAACAGGCTGAATCCCACCACTGAACCTGATCCTGAACCTGTGCCTTCTGAAAGACCAGGAAGGTCAGAATCAATGTAATCTCCAGGTGAATTATTTTTGAAAGGAGAGGTGCCATGACAGAAATGGTTCACTTCCTGTGTCCTGGCAGATGACAGTCCATGATTGATGGAACCTATAACATGCCTTCTCTGCTAGATCTGATGAAATGAGTACAATCAGAAATCCTGTTTTGATGCAACAAACAATTTTAGAGACATGTTTCATAAAGCTAACATTACATGAACTACTATTCTTTGCCCTTTATTATGTCAGAATTCAGTCAGCAAAGTGTTGGTAAGAATTGAAGCCTGTGTTTCCTCTTGCCTGGAATTCTGATCAACCAAAAACACACCAGCTCTTATACATTTACCACTAGTGTCTATTGAGGAATAAATGCATGCATTGAACATTGTATGAGAACATTAACAAATCTTTCATGTACTATTCGAGGAGAGGTCATTTCAGTCTTGAAATGGACTGATTTGATGTGCCTTTGTCTCATGTTTACTATACGAATTAGAGTTAATATGAATGATTAGAAGAGCCAAAAAGAGTCAGTCGTAGAATATGGTTACTGTAGACACCATAGTTTAATTAGGTGACATTTTATTTCACATACATTATATCGTACATTGCATAACTCAGTGTTTCTTATTAACATGCAAGACAAGTATGTTTATGTGTCTCATCGCAGACAGGGTGCTCTGAATGCTTATTATAAATTGTGCTGGTTTTTCTGTCTTAGCCATATATAACTGAAGTGGGGGCACATGATAAAGCAAAATGGAACATGAATAATGCTGAAGAAAAATCAATATTATCACATGCTGTATCTTAGAGCAGATCTCCAAATCCTGTTTACCTCAGCCTGAGCATGAAATATCCACGATTTTGGAAGAGAGGAGCATAGAGAGTTGTCCCCAACCCATCCTGCAACAATTGCACTCTCCGTCTGTGTCTTTCTGTATCATTTCACCAATATTTTTCCACTTTCTGAAGGAAGAATGGATGTGACAGATTTACCTGCTAAGGTTCATTAGCATTGGAGACAAATGGTAGTATGCACTGCAGTGGGACTCCCACATGGTCTCTTCCAGTGCCCCTGGTCACTGTTCTCCAGGGCCAACTACTGGCCAACACTGGTCTCTTGCCAGTGTTTAGTACACTGAACCTTTAACTTCCCCAAAGGGAACAAATTTACATAATCCTTAGATCTTTAACTGATCTCATTACTTGTGTGGAATGAAGTTGTGGTTGTTTCAACTATTTTGTCATGTCCAACTCTTGGTGACTTTATAGGCAAGTGCTATATGAAGACAGCCTCTTATTCATACTAGTGATTGTAGTCGAAAAAGCCCTTTGCTTTTGTTCATTGCTTATTTATACTTACAAATGCCTTTTATAAAGTTATAGCATCAAAAAGTAATGAGTGCAAAAGTGTCAACTCAAATAGTTGTGAGCCTTCTTGGCTACTGTTTTTAATTATGCCTGTTGTTTATAATTCTGGTTGTTTTTATTGTTTTTATTCTGTTTTAACTGTGAACTGTCTGTGTAGGTGAAATGGGCAACCTATAATTCTATACAATAAATTAAAAAAACTCACATATGTGTACACAGGAACCATCTTAAACTAAAAACTCCTTCGTTTTGTTCTTTAATCTCTGTTGAAGGAAGACTTTATGTGATATGATTATTTTTCTTTCCTTGAGTTAATCACTTTTCAACTGATTTTTTTAATCAGTCCACTGGCACACTATCGAAATGCTGGATTCTTTCTTTCTTTCTTTCTTTCTTTCTTTCTTTCTTTCTTTCTTTCTTTCTTTCTTTCTTTCTTTCTTTCTTTCTTTCTTTCTTTCCCACAGCACTTTATCCCTCTGGACCATTTGGGAGCTGAGATGAATTGACAAGAGAAACTTTCCACTAATGAACCTGTTAGAAAAACAGCAATAAAGCCAGTAGTTCATAGAAATAATGATAATTATACCAATTATGATAATGTCAAATACACTATCAGTCAATTGCAAAAGACAGCTTTACTTGGAACAGCTTACATTCTGTGACAATGTCTGTAACACCATCAAATATCTAGATCTGCCTATCGCAGACTTGATAGGGGAACAAAAATGCCAGTCTGAACATCTGGTTGACTATGCAACGAATCATACTACCTTTTCTACCTAGTTATGAACCAGGGTTCCTTCACCTTTGTCACAAATCCCTACATAATTACATGGTGAATGTAATGTCAATATTGAGCATTTTTTGATAGATCCTTTCAGTACTCTTTTCATCATCCTGCTGGAAGTATGCATCCTACAATATCTAGCCATGGAAAGGAAAGTAATTGATTATTTCTTTCCTGGCATGGAAGGCTCACAATATAACAACCAATTAAAACACAGCACAGAACAAAACAAGAACAAATTCAGTTCCTCTATACAAAAGCATACAAATTTGGTTCCTCTATACACAGCCAACAAGCAGCTCCATCCATTTTTTTCTGCAGGACTCTAACAATATTTGCCTCTAGCTGTCTGCCATACAGAATATATATTTTATGCTTGTTGTATTACTTAATTTCTAAAATAACATTTATGTTTTGATATATAAATATTAACATTACATTATAATCTTTTAAAATGTTCCGTAGAAGCTCCTACAGCCAAGCATCAGGTGAAAATATGAGTTCTATACCTTATATTGAATAAGTTGGCTTCTAATGGGTTTCCTTTTTTTTTTGTTAAAGTTTATTAACACTCTTATAAGCTCAAAATAACAATTTTATCTCACAATCCCCCACAATGTACTCATTTAACTCCCTGGTTTCCATCACACAAACATTTTTTATCTACTGTATGTATGGTTTGTAAAATGGAAATTATAATGTTCTGCAGCCCCATTCCTCTGTGTCTGCAAAGCTATAAATATAACACATTAATCCCAAAATGTGCATGCATACACACAATTGCACGCCAGTCTTGCTAGATCTCTCAACAGGAGTAAAACAAGAGTTTGGCAACAGCATTAATCATATGCAATCTTTGTCTGCCACTAGCAATTCATACATTCAAATCCATTTTTAAAAATTGCCCTATATTTTGGTCCATAGAACCTGCTGTTAATTTTAGTGAAATAGAACATAAAATGATATTATACTAAAATATTGGAGTATCAGATTTGTGGAGAAATGATTTTTTGTTACCTGAAATTTTAAAGATGTGAATCTATTGAGCTACCTTTTCTGCATTTGAATCTTTAACACTAGCTCTGCGATATTATGATAGGTATGATAAGATTCTCTGCTAGTCTTCCAATTTGCCATCGCAGCACCACGGACACTGGAAGATGAGTTCTGTCTTTCGTGTCCAAACTCATCCCACTGGGAGACCCTGAAAATGGTTGAAAGTGGCCCTGTAGGGGCAACGAGCAAGGAGGGGACCCCTGCTTGATCGCAGGAGGGTGGCAGCCCTTCCGTTTTATCTGGGACAGCTCTCCAAACCGGCAGGGGAAAGACCAGCCATAGCAATATGGCCGGTCAAAATCACTATCAAGCACTTTAAAGCAACACGGATAAAACTAGGTGAGATCTGATCTTCTCTTTAAGACTTTAAGTATCTTTTCCTGTAAAAGCTTACCAAAGTATTTTTCCCACTGTGAGGAGAGAGGGAAGGGAACTTCTACCCCACCCTATAAGAAAAGCAGCGACTAACTACCCATGGAAATCAGAGCAACTATAAAAATAATTTTAATCTAATTGGATGTATATGCTTTTGAAACTTGCGAACTAAAAGTTTTCCTATTCTTATTGGAGATATGTTTTTTTATCTAAAAAAAGAAAGAAAACTTGAAAAACTATCTGAAAAACTATCATAAAAACTTTGGACTTAAAAAGCTTTAGACGGCATCGGTGACATCTTGTGGCGAAATATGGTATTACAACTTGTTATTGCCTAAAAGAGACTTGGCTTGAAGCCCAGACTCCAGAAAAAACTTTTCTGACCTTGACAGATACCATCTGTGAAAAACTCAAATGCAAAGAAGGAACTTTTGGGTGGCATATCTGGCCTATTTGAACGATGAATGTAAACCTTTACTGACTTTCAGAGCTATGCGTGGGGAATTGCTTTCCTATTTCTTTACATGAGAAGCATCTGTTATTACACAATATGATGGAATACCTTGGACTATAAATTCTTACCTGACAAACAATTTCCACTATAAAGACCACCTATAACATGTGAAATAGATGTCCCATACCCAGTTATAAAAAACAAAAAACTATTTTTAGATTTGATTCTAAAGTCTTCAACTTAATACATTATCAAGAGAATATGGATGAAGATCAGGAAAAATCCTTTTCATGTTGAAATCAATACACGAAACCATTCTTTCAGCTTGTGACAAAATAAGATGCAACATAAAGGAACAAGATGCCAGCTTAGATATATACAAACCCAGATCTTGACTACAACCAAAGAACTAACAATGCAGAAAATAACAGAAGTGAAACAACTAAACACTAAAACAGAGGACTCAATTGACCAACAGATCCAGCCAATGGAAAAATCAGAAAAGGGAATGACAACATTGAAAATGGAAAAGACGTTTTACATAAATCAGAAGAAATTTGAGGAAAAGGAAGAACAGATTGAATGGAAGATAAATCTATCAGGACAGTTGTGGAAAATTGGAGTAATAGGGGGGCGATCAAATGAATACAAATGGGCTAGTTCTTCCAAAAAAACTGCAACCAAATGGTCTTTCTTATTTCAAATAATATGTATAATAATAGAGGGAGAACTATTTGATGATTCAAAAGCACTGACATGGAAGGCTAGTTGGCAAAGGAAGAAAGCCAGAGTAAGGCTAAAGAAAATTAGGGTTTTGATTTATTAGAGGGGATTTCATATTACTAATTAGAGAGTTGAATAAGGTGGAAAATAGAAAAATTTTAGAAAATAAAGTAACATTATAATTGAATAGGTAAGATGTGTAACAAGACATAT
>NW_015386692.1:35891-60696 GCF_001527695.2 Protobothrops mucrosquamatus
ATATGTTATTGATTTATTGGTTAACCCAGACAATATATATAATGGTTTTGATTTATTAGAGGGGATACTGTATTATTAATTAGATGGTCTAATATGGTGGAAAATAGATAACTTTTAGAAAAGAGAACAAAACTATATTCAAATAGATAAGATGTGTATTTAGAATATTAGACTTTATTATGAAAAGGGAAAAAGGAAGAAGTTGAGATAAGGTAAACTTTAGTTGCCTAAAGCTTGGAAATTATAAATAACAAATGTTAATTTGAATATTGATGGGAAATTAAAGTTTGGGGGGGAAGCAATAACAGGACATTGATTGTATATAAGAATTGAATGTAAACACAATTAAGATATGTATAAGCTAAAAATTATTGATAAATGTAACAATGATGTTTTTACTTAGTTGATAATAATAAGAACTGTATTAGCCTAATATGAGATAGTAGATATTAAGGGGAAAAGAGAGGAAATATCTGATGTTGTAACTTGAGATTTGTACTAAAGATTTATGTACGTTATTGAATTATTGATTAACTCAGTCACCACATTGCTTTTTAAATACTTAATTGTAAAATTAGAAAACTAATAAAATATTATTTAAAAAATGATTCTCTGCTAGCTTTTCCTAATCTGATTAAGTCCACACTTCCTATAATCCCCTGCTAGCAGAACAAATACATCTGGAGATGTTTCTATGCATACCTAGAAAGCGTATATTTGTCAAATGAAGAGTTACCACACTGTTGGCATGGTATAGGAGCTAGCTAAATTCATAAGGACCTGAGTTGGTGTGGTGACACTTTAAATGCACCATTTTTGTTCTCCTAGTAAATCACTGACACAAACATAGTGAGCCTCTCAGTTGTTATAAGTATCAATTCTTCAGGAAGGAAGAAATCTGAAGACCAATGTGGTCCCAACTGCTTCTGTGCCAACAATGTCTTTATCAGAAAGGGTGAAAACAACCAAAACACCAGAAAAAGCTAATAAGAACTTACTGAAAAATGTGATAAGGGACTCTCTTATCCCAATATACTCCCCAAATACTACTATTATTAAGAGAGTAAGATGGGTTGCAAATGCCTATCACAAGATGTGGGGCATAACATAGTGTGGAAAGCAATAGAAATGAATTAAAATTATAAATGTCTTCTCACATAGTTAATGTATTAATATACTAAGAGCCATGGTGGCGTAGTGGTTAGAATGCAGTATTACAGGCTAACTCACTGCTCACTGCCAGCAGTTCGATCCTGACCGGCTCAAGGTTGACTCAGCCTTCCATCCTTCCGAGGTTGGTAAAATGAGCACCCAGATTGTTGGGGGCAATATGCTGACTGTAAACCACTTAGAGAGGGCTGTAAAGTACTATGAAATCTAAGTGCTATTGCTATTAAACAGGCCATCAACAGCCTAGAACATGATTGTGGCATAGTGCAATTTCATGTCAACATTTCTTGCTTTTGTTAGAAATGGTCATGACTGTATGGAAAATCTCCAGATCTCAAAATGAGGTGGGGAGACATCTACATTACACATACAGTGGGTTTCATCATCTCTCCATGGAGACAATTCCAGCAGTTCAACAGGATGCAAACTAATGAAACAAATAAATCATCTGTAATAATTACTAAACTGAATCCAATCGTATCTAATTATATGCTCAAGAATAAGTAAAGGAAAGATAGATAAAATATAATGTACAATTCATTGACCCAGAAATCTTATGCAAGTAGTCAGCTCATATAACAGGTCATGAAGAATTAGAAGACATGAACCCATCATCCATATGTTTCTGTATGCAATTGCAATAATTATATTCATAATTTTTAATATTAACATGTAATAATATTATAAACATTAGGTCATTTTCCGCCATACAGATTAGGAACTACTGAATTCTCATTCTTAAGATCAGTACAGATCAACTGAGATTCATCAGCAAATGTGTTTTAATGAATTCTTGGAAAATGAATTCTTCAAGCTATAAAAATCAAACCTTTCAAGCTATCACATTTTTGGATGTGTGAAAAATGATGACAAAGAATGGATATATTGAGCTCTGTATTTTCTGACATGGAAACTACCAGGCCACTGGAAACTAGATTGATTAGACAGTTTCATCGAGACAAGTAATAACTCAAGATGAAAATCTCAGCTGCCTTTTTAAGCACTAAAAGAAATTGGGTTTATTACATTAAAATTCACAGCATTAAGACATAACCTGCACATATTTCATGGCTTTTGATGCTCCTTCAGTGAGGTCATAGAAAGGACACTTTATAAGAAAACCACAAGAAGAATAAACAATGTTTTTGCTAGAAGTACAATCTTGTTGAGAGACATACAGTACCTCCCTGACTGGTTTTTCCTTCTATCTGGGAGAAGAAGAATCCATTATATGTGTGTCTGTCTGTCTGTCTGTGTGTTTGTGTGTGTGTGTGTTTCTTTGTCGAAGCTGGACTGATTTAAAAAGTTCTTTTGTGCTAAAGTCATTTTTTGAAAAACAGCTCTTCAGCTGAGAAACTGACCCTCAGGAACTGCCCTGATCCGTCGGCATAGTAACAAAGAGCATGAATTAACAGGCTTTGTGTAGTTTCCAATCCAAACTCTGTACATCTCACAAAATATATTGCTCATGCCTGATGGAGCCACTGAGAAAAATATTCACTGTTATTACAGGATGCCACTAGCTGATTTGTACAAGAAGTTTATGCACACAAGGTTGTTTTCTCAAAGTAGAATCAGTAGCTTGAAGACTTATTCCCTAATGTTGGATCATGTCGCCGAATTGGCAGTGCTTGAGTTAACAGGATATCTTTTTTTATTTATTGAAGATTATTCCATTTGATTATTATGAATATGAATGAGAACTAAGAAATGACATTTTGTTCACAGCTTATAAAGGAACATTATGTGCAATACTACTATTTGTTATGAGTGTTACTGTTTTTAAATCAAACTTCACACACCCTTCCCCCCCCCCAAAAGAAAAGAAAATTAAATCACACCGTCACTGGTAAAAATGATCTCTTTTTTAATTTCCAAGTATATCTATCTGCATATTTGGCAGATTCCATTGTTGATCATCATTATACTAATGCTACAATAGATGGTCAAACAACATAATTCCTATGAAGCCTAAACACTACAACTATCTTTGGAAAGGGATCAATTCAGGTTAAGAAAACATGATAAAAAATGATATTGGCTTACTGGTATACAGGATTGTAGAGAGATTCTTATATGATGTATGATATTGGCATAGGAAATAATTTGTGCATCAATGAATCAATAAAACTCACAGGCTCATCAAGCATCACATCATGACTGCATCCATCCATCATGGGAATACAAGAACAGGAAAAAGTCATAAAGGAAATGAAAGTTGTGCCAAATCACATAAGCATAGTATTCTAGTATGTATAACTGGGAAATAGAATTATTTGTATTGTTCCAGTTTCAGTTTGATCAGGAAAATAATGTCCCTTTTCATTTTTCCCTTTGGGAATAGAATAGAATAGAATAGAATAGAATAGAATAGAATAGAATAGAATAGAATAGAATAGAATAGAATAGAATAGCTTTATTTGCCAAGTGTGTTTGGACACAAAGAATTTGTCTCCAGTGCATAAGCTCTCAGTGTACATATAAACAACAAAGTAATATAGTCATAAGATACCAACAGGAGACAGTAGTAGAAGAGAAGAAAAGGATGGTAGTAATACATACAGCCATACTACATGGGTAACTATTGGTAGCTACATGGCTAAAATGGGTAACTACTACATGGGAACTAGGGGTGAAAGCTTTGAGTCTCCTTTTTTGGTAACTCCATTTCTTTGTGCTTACATAGTTATTTGGAATATGGAAGTTAAAGAGAAACATCACACTCTGCCATCTTTGTAGTCAGGTTGGAACTAAGCTCAAAAATTAGCCAAGGCAATGGTTCTATGATGACAAAGTTTTTCCATCCTGACAGTGGCAGCTGACCAGGAAGTAGTCATCAGGCCAAAAGTTAAGACCTAGGTCAGTAGTTCATCAACTGTTTGACCCAATTACCCTTGTTTCCAGTTTCAGATAATAAAACCCAGATTTATTTTACACAAGTGTCTGGGCAGTAGCAGTCCCAAACTGGATCTGAGACAAGTAGCTCTGTTACCCACTCACCCCCACATAAGAACCACTGACCTAGGTTCTCAGGGGAGCAGATTTACCATTTACCACTTTACCATTCTTCCTTGAAGACCACATTGTCCCATTTGAGCAGCAATGTTTTTAGGGGTGGGAGGGGGTTCCTTCAAGTCAGCTTTTACTCCTGGTGATTGCCTCAACAAGTCCCTGCAGTTTTCTCGACAAGATTTCAGAAATGGTTTGTCATTGCCTCCTTTCTAGGGCTGAGAGAGAGTGATTGACCAAAAGTTAGACAGCTGGCTTTGTGCGCAAAGCAGGACTGAAACTTATGGTCTCCCAATTTTTAACCTTAATCACTACACCAAATTGACCCTCTCCCAAAATGGAATAATTAAAGGAAAAATATCCCTCTTGTGGAAGCAGAAATTTTCCAGAAGGAACATGTCTGTACGATAGGACATAACTGTAATTTGTGCACATGGCAAACTCCATTACAACATTTTTCCCCATGCATGCTTTATTGCTTGATGTCACATTATATGATTGAAACAGAAAGCAGGAGAATCTGTTTGATATCTTCAGTTTTACCATGTTTTCTGTAACACTGAAAACTTCACACGAATGGTTGGGAAACTTGCCCACCAATAGCAGACTGATTTCTTCAACCTGGAAGCACTGGTGAGTCCTCTGCACAGAAATGCCACTCTTGTGACACTTTAAAGCTTAGCAAATTTATCATCACAGAAGCTTTTGTAGGTTGTAATCCTCTTCACTGAATACACAGAGCATCACCTAAGTGGTGGCACCTAGCTGACCTTGAAAGTTACATTGAGTTAGCTCTAGTTAATACTTGAATGGGGGAGCCCTGGGGAATTCCAGAGTTGTTGGACAGACTAAGAAGCTGAAAAAATATCTTAGAAGGTGATAATGGGAAATCACTTTCATAATACTATCAGGAAAACTGTGTGGGTGCAAACATCGATAGTAGGATTTACTCAAGAATGTTTGTTTATTTCCTTAAGATCATATTTTATACAATGGCAAAAAAAATAGCAAAAGAAACAGAAAGAAACACAGTACACAAGTTGAAGACAGTGAAAATAGTCTCAAAGGTGCTTTTTCAAAAAGCAACTGGACTTTGTTTTTCCTTGAAAATGTTTCGCTTCTCATCCTAGAAGCTTCTTCAGTTCTTCAGTTCAAAACTGAAGAAGTTTCTTGGATGAGAAGCAAAACGCCTTCAAGGAACAACAAAGTCCAGTTGCCTTCTGAAAAAGCACCTTTGGGACAACCAAGGCTTTTTTTTGTCATAGAACGCCCAGAACGGAGTTCCGGCACCTTTTTTGGATGGAACCTTGTAGGGTAGGCAAGGCGGGTTGTATGACGTGTGTGAGTTCCGGCACCTTTTTTTTTTTTTTTTTTTTACAAAAAAAGCACTGGGGACAACCATGACCTGGATGACTGAGAAGCTCCATAGACAGAGTGAAAACAGGTGTACAATGTGAATGAAAGCAGTGTCTCAGCCCAGGTTTCACATTGTGAATGTTGCTTCCTGCGAGATAGGGCAGCCCGTCATCTTTCTTTTGAAATCTATTTGCTGCTTTTTATGTATTGTCAGCATTGCTTATGAGAACAAATCTTCTTGTGGCAAAATGTCATTTCTTTACAAAAAAAAAAAACCCTGTCCTTGGTAACCTATCTTCATTTGGAAGTATTCTTAGAACTTCAAGCTGTCTTCCATTTTAAAGCCTGTTTATTAAAATGATATTGAAAGAGCTAGCTTTCCAAGGAAAGAAGATCCTAATTCAAAACCCGATTTTGCATGTATGAGAACAAAATCTATGGAACTAGATCATTAGACTTTTCCTGAGATAATGTATAAGAAGCACTCTGGATGTTTTTTTAAGTTATTTCTTTTAATAGATATGTAGCAATGTTATCAAAAGGAAATACGGGGGGGGAAATATAAAACAGAAAGTAAATAGAAAAGACAATCTGTATAAAATTGAACTAAAATTTCAACACTGTTGCATGTTCAAGTTTCTGATACTAATTTGAGATTTCAAAACTATTATTAAATTCAAATCAATATTCTAAAATTAACTAAAGAAGCTAGAATAATGAATCATAAGACAGAACGTAATATTAAAAGTTTCTATCTAAAATCTAAAAATGTTACCCTTATTTAATGATTCAAGCATAAGCTAATATTTTAAAGCCTCAAGTTTAGAGAAATTCAAACTTTGGATGTGATACAAGTCCATCTGTAGAATTATAATCATAAAAATTCTGTCACACTGGTTTTTCATATATGAAATTATTTTTGACACTGATGTATACTTCCAAGGCTTAGTTTGCCATTCTGCTAAAGACATAATGTGTGATGTGTGTAAAAGACATCCATGTTATATCATATACAGATTTAATTTAGTATACCTTGTACGATATAGAGTTTAGTAATGTTTAGTAAAGTAAAGAAAAATAGCTTTTGGAAAAGGAAATTCCCATCCTTATGGTTTGTTTCTTTCTATAATAAATCACTTTCCGGAATTGTTGAACTTTACAGCATTTTCTCCAAGTATGAAAGAATAATCCAATTTGATTGTTGCATTTCCAACTGCTTTTAGAAAATAATTTATCTAGTTGGGCAATCACACTCGAATAATATATCAGTGGCAGAACATATCTAGGGCCATATTATAATTTTGTGGGCCTTAGGCACTTTTGCCTTTGTAGGCCTTCCCCTCCATTAAAATTATAATATTGACGTTATACTTCAACTTATTTTCAATGCTTTACTTGTATTTCTACAAAGAAATAGAAAATGGTAATAATATATTATATTTATATAATGTATGTATTTCAGTATAGTATTAATTATTTGCTCCTGATCAGTTATATCTATCATGTATCATTGGAGTTATTAAGGTTTAGTATTCACACCTTACAAATAAGATCACCAGTTTGTTATTCAAACTTTGTCCATTTCTTGCCCTCTTTTTTTATTAAATTCATGTTAACTCTTACTGAGTTTTGCTTTGTCATTACGATAGTAAGAAACATAGAAGCAATATGTGGGCGGAATGGAAGCAAATGCATTGAGGCCTGAGGCCTGAGGCCTGAGGTGAATGGTGGTTTCTCCTATCTCCTGTCTCCAATCATTCATTCATTGACATTTTTGGCCAAATCTTCATTAGCCATACCGTTGCTATCCTTCTGATTATATGAAAAAATAATAGTACATAATTGCAAAATCTTTTCCATTTCATAAGTAACTCTGCTTTAATTTAAATTATATATATATATTATTTATACTGTATTTGAATTCATTCATTTTGTATTTTTGGTGATTATTTTCAAAGTCAAAAAGCAAACCACAAAAATAAATAACTTCTATATCATTTTTAAAAAAAACATTAAAATACTTTTAAGGGACCAAGCTACTGTGCCCATTGTGCCTAATGGATACGTCAGTCCTGCTTGTACCAATTTTCTCTAAGGGTAATATCAGTGGTGGGATTCAGCCGGTTTGCACCACTTCGGCAGAACTGGTAGCTAATTTTTTGTTGCCCAGGCCCAGAATGGACTTCCGGAAGTAGCATCCACACAGAGAACCGGTTGTTCATATATTTGAATCCCACCACTGCGTAATATCCATGATACATTTAATATTTAGTTCCCACTGATATTTTCATTATTGCATAGTGGACTAGTGCAATATGCTAGATGAGCATGATAAGCTTCATTTGGTTCAGAATGTATCTCATTATGGAATGGGACAACTCACCACAGCCAATTCACCATGGCCAACTCACTCCGGGACAACTTGCTGTGGGACAATTCAACAAATTCAATTTAATTATTTAAAATTATTTTAAAAATTATTTTAATTTTTGTCATTCACATTTTATTTTGTCCCTCCTTTAGCATCCTTTCTTTAATAATTCTATTGGACTGTTTCTTTGATATTAGTGTAACTCTTGTCCCACAGAAAGTTGTTCTGCAATGAGTTGGCCATGGCAAGTTGTCCCGCGGTGAGTTGGCTGCAGCAAGATGGCTGAGGTGAGATGGCCGTGGCAAGTTGGCTGTGGCAAGCTGTCATAGACCCGTCTCATTATGCCCATGTAACCCCATTACTCTGCAAGCTGCACTGGCTTGCTGGACATTTGACTCTCTTTGATGTTATCCACCTTCTAGAAAAAAAGTTGAAGATGGAATTCTTCCACAGGTGTTTAATACTTTTTTCAGTGGGGTTGTTTGGCTATTTTGGCTATTTTGATGCATTATTATATATTCTAGCTTTTATTTTTGTTTAGGCTATCAAGAATCAGTTTAAACTCTGCTGAGGTATAAAGTCCTTTTGAACTATGGTGCTTATCTGAAGTAGGTGGATCTAAATGCTCTGAAGAAAGATTCTCAGAATTGTTTATTTACTTATTTATTAGATTTTATTTTTAATCTATCTGCCCTTATGAGTCTGAATACTTTAAAAGGTATTGTTATCACGGTAGTTATTTATTGGCCTCCCATAGTGCCTATCAACAAAAAGGAGATATTTCCCCTTTGGGGAAAAAAAAGTCTCAGTTTTGGATGCCAACAGCCACCAGTGCTGAAACATGGATTATAACATTCCCCAATAATCATTTTCTGAAACTAGTAAAATCACAGGCATTGCTTTTTAGCTGATATATTGTTCCCAATTTGCCAGATATGATCAATATTTGACTGAATTTTATCTAATGGAGGTCTTTTCCTTGGTTTGTGAAGAATCAAGGAAAACCATGATGGCATCTACTGCAATAAAAACATTTTTTGCTTTTTCTTTGCTTACCTTCAGAAGGGGCATCCTTTAAACTTCATTTATGTTATGTTGTGCACTGCCATCTGCTGTGTATTCTGACAAATTGCAGGCTGAAAATTAGCTCAAGGAATTCCAGTTAAATTTAAATGCAACACAAATGCCACATTCTGCTTGGCAAGGGGTTAATATTCTGTTGGGAATAGGCCTATGTGATACATCAAATAACACAATACAAATACAGGCAACTGAGTTTCATTATTCCCATCTAGTAACACTAAACAGATCATCTTTCTTATACGAATATTATCTTGTAAACAGTGGGTTTATAGAGGCAGTTGTAATCAGCCTGAGAAAGGCCTTGTAAAAATAGTGGGTGTAGTTCTTAAATCATCTCCTCATAATATAACAGAAAGAGAGATTATTTTAAACCTTGGGGGAAATTCTGTTCTACCATTTACTGGGTGCAAAGTTTATTGCGATTGTAATTTATTGTTTTCTTGCTTTGAAGTACTGCTTTTAATCCTCTTACTGGAGAGGTTTGTAAGCCACTCTGAATCTCCATGGATTAGAGTGGCATAAAAACCTCAATAAATTAAAGATATACCTCTATTGGATTATAAGAATTTTGGCACACTCGCCTCCAGTTGTCTTTTGCATCACATCTACTTGTACATTTTCTGTTAATTTGATATAGTATAATATGATGAAAACTTTCACAAGCAGAGAAAATCTGTGGGGCTAAAACTAAGACTTAAAAGCATCCAAAGTAACTTCTTGAGGGATGTCTTCTTGGCATCTGCACAAACAGGATTTCTCAATTTTCCATTCTGCTTTGGTTTTCTGCTTGCTCCTTGGTAGTTCAGCTTACTTGCTATTGACTAGAATCTCTCATCCAACTATGATCAGATATGGCACTGCATATTTTTTCAGGCTGAACATTAGCCAGCTGTTGCCCCAAGGCGTTGAAGCATTACATTGAGCAATACATATAGCTGAGAATATGTTTTCTACAGCAGGGGTCCCCAATCTTGGCAACTTTAAGACCTGTGGACTTCAACTCCCAGAATTCCCCAGCCAGCTGGCTAGGGAATTCTGGGAGTTGAAGTCCACAGGTCTTAAAGTTGCCAAGGTTGGGGACCCCTGTTTTACAGGATACCTCTCCAAATCAAGAAGCTCAGCTAGCCAAAAGTTGCAAGCTATTAACTTTGAATGAATGTTAACTAAGTATTTGAACTGCTTTGCCCTTACAATACTCACTCCATTTTTATCCTTATTCAGGGAAGCTGCTCGTGATTTACTACTGACCAGTCTGACTTCTGTAGGATAAGGAGTACAAATGGACTGAATGCAGTAAAGATAAAAGCAGTTCATTTATTTATTAGTGTGCATCCATCTCCTTCCAACGTAATTTCAAAACTCAGGATTCGATGTGCTATAAAGCAGAAGAATCATTCTATATTTCATTTGGCCAAAACAACAACAGCAACCACCCACAACTCAGAACTAAATATAATCCATCAACAGAAGAGGAGTAAAACAAGAAAGCAATCTCAAGAGGCTGATCAAACCAAAAAGCAAACTTTATCAAAGCCAAACATTAAAGAGATAAACCCTGACCAGTTAAATAAGAACTTACAGTATATTTTGAAATTTTGACAAAACTCACAAATAAAAATAACCCTTACTGTTGTTCTACAGTAAAAGAAAAAAGAAAAAAAGATTGCATATTTTGAAGATTAACAGATGCATTTTGTCTCCGGCTTTAATATAAATTAACATAATAAAAACAAAAATGAAAGAGCGGAAAGCCATACATGATTTTACCATAAAATTACTAGCTGTCTCACAGTAATACTGTGCGATTAGATTTTTAAGCAGGTTTAATTATCTAGAATGAGAGGGAAATCTGGGGGCCGTGGTGGTGCAGTAGTTAGAATACAGTATTGCAGGTAAATTCTGCCCACAGCCAGGAGTTCAATCTTGACTGGCTCAAGGTTGACTCAGCCTTCCATCCTTCCAAGGTCAGTAAAATGAGGACCCAGATTGTTGTGGGCAATATGATGACATTGTAAACTGCTCAGAGAGTACTGTAAAGTACTATGGAGCAATATATATGTCTACTGTAAGTGCCATTGTTATTGCTATTGCTATTTTTGTGGTTAAAAAATGCACCTTGTATTTGAGGAAAGGAGAGTACAGTGGCAGGAAGGGCAAAGGGTAGAGCCAAGGTACACTCAGTGTCAAATCAAATCAAATTTTTATTATAGTCCGGCATAAGGAGGGTGAAGTACACACAAGCATCTAAAATAATAAGATTTTTTTTAAAAAAAAACACGTACCTATAGCAATTCTATATAAACAAGAGCAGGGGTCTTCAAACTTGGCCTGGCTGAACGTTCTATGATTTGCAAGATCATCCCATATCTATCTATCTATCTATCTATCTATCTATCTATCTATCTATCTATCTATCTATCTATCTATCTATCTATCTATCTATCTATCTATCTATTCTCCAAAGCGCTGGAAGGCAGGATAAGAAGCAATGGATGGAATCTAATCAAGGAGAGAAGCAACCTAGAACTAAAGAGAAACTTCCTGACAGTTAGAACAATTAACCAGTGGAACAACCTGCCTCCAGAAGCTGTGAATGCTCCAACACTGGAAGTTTTTAAGAAGAGACTGGACAGCCATTTGTCCGAAATGATATAGGGTTTCCTGCCTGAGCAGGGAGTTGGACTAGATGACCTCCAAGGTCCCTTCCAATTTTTTTATTATTATTATTGTTGTTGTTGTTGTTATCTATCAATCTATTATCTATCTATCTATGCATACATACATAGATACATATATCCATACATACAATCATACACACACACACACACAAACATACATACATACATTTAGAGTCAGGTT
Organism: Protobothrops mucrosquamatus; assembly: GCF_001527695.2. NCBI lineage: Eukaryota > Metazoa > Chordata > Lepidosauria > Squamata > Viperidae > Protobothrops > Protobothrops mucrosquamatus. The sequence goes on from NW_015386692.1 coordinate 47,740, forward strand.
CAGGATTTAGGGGATCTATTCTAAGAATTAGGGTATGTTTAAAGGGAAAAAGCTGTGCAAAGATGGAAGAATGAAGTGCTGAGTTTCAGCTGCAGACACTATAAGAAAAAAACTGCCCCCTTGTTTTGGCAGAGGATGATTTAAGTGGCTTCAATTAATTAGGCAATAAATATTCCTAACTAGCTGTACCATGTCAAATGTTTATATGGTTTCTATGGAATCAGCTCAAAGAAGAAGCCTGATGACACATACCACAGTTTTTGAGGACTTCCCAACTCTAGAAAGCAAGGATCTGGTGCCAATTTTATTAAAATATAGAAAATTCAGAGGAATCTTCTGTCAAACACACAATGGGGATCTTGCAGCAGCAGGTTTTTCGATCCTGATTTTGGGGGTGGGGTGGGTGGGGAAGGTGCTTTGATTACAAAAAAGAAGCATGGCATTATCAAGAATAACAGTACGGTCTGACCGAAATGGAAGAAAGTTAGTACCTTAATGACCAAAGTATTTAAAGTTCGTTTTGTATAATATCACAAAATGTCATAGAATAAATTCTCCTCCAATTTCAATAACGGCTTACTATACAACCAATAGTTAGAAGTCTTTGAAGTAAGTACCGAGGTCCAGTTGAATTTTACGAGTCGTTTGACTGGTAAAGTCCACAAGTCATAAAGGGGCCATAGCTCCCCACCTCTGGGGTAGACCAAGTTTGTTCCAGGAATCTGTAGCTAGAAATTGTAGAGGAATATATTTCAACTAAGCATGATGTATTCTTCTTTAAATGCACTGATTCACGAAAAAGAGTACCTTGGGAGGTAAAAGATTTTCCTCCATTGGTGATATCCAAGAAGAAGCTGGTTGAATTTCTACAAAGAACCCTGCATCTGGTCATTCTGGATTATAAATTACAATTACAGGGTTGCACTAGATCAGGGTTGTCAAACTCGCAATGTCACATGACATGCCACGACGTATCGTGACTTTTTTACCATTGCCGGCAATGGGCTGGGTGCAGTTTTGCTATGACGCATCCAGCCCGCGGGCCGGCAGTTGACACCCCTGCACTAGATAAACTAAAATATATTTTCAACCCAGTAATTGTATCATTCTTTTTTTTAAGTATTTTATTAATTTTCTATTATTACAATTCATACGTGCTTAATGAACAACGTCTGGGTTGATTTGTTTTGTTTAGTAATACAAGTTAAGTTCTTACTCTCTGTCCCATTTTTCCAGCCATTGATAAAATAAGTTCCAAGTTTGAAAATATTTTGCGTCTTCTTTTTCTTTGATTCTCAATGTAAGTGTATCCATTTCAGCACAGTCCAGTATTTTCTTGATTATCTCTTCATCCAATGGTGTTTTTTTTTTTATTTTTCCAGTGCTGAGGATTGTATCATTCTATGAAGAGTTATTTTTAGTTTGAAGGATACATAAATAGGAGCTGAGAAATATATAAGCAGTGAAATTAATATAGGAGATGACCAGTCTGAGCCTGAGGGCAGGGTCAAATGCATCATCAGTTTGGAGTCTCTACGGCCCCATAAGAGACCTAAATCCAGCCCCCATTAAAGTCAGTTTACTCTTATCTGGTGCCAATTTGCCTTGCCTATTAGTAGATCAGTTTCTTGTGTATAAGTAGCATGAAATCAACAATTTTCTGAACCCTATCCTGGCTCCTAATTTCTTGCACTTGACAGCTAAATAACAAGAAAATAGAGAAGGAAGATTGCTATACTTCGATGTAAAGTTTGCACATTCACAATATTGATAGTTCAGCTACTAAGTTTATTAATATTGTAGTGGAGCAGAAAAAATCTTATCCTAAGCAAATGTCAATGGATAGAACCTTATGGGGCACTAAATATGCTGCCATCAACTACCACTGTTGTGAACTCTCACTTTGCTTATTTTAATATTGACATAATAAATGATATAAAACTGTGTGGTGGCACAGTGGTTACAATGCAGTACTGCAGACTAAGTCACTGCTCACTCCGGGAGTTCGATCCTGAATGACTCAAAGTTGACTCAGCTTCCATCATTCCAAGGTCAGTAAAATGAGGATCCAGATTGTTGGAGGCAATATGCTGACTCTGTAAGCCACTTAGAGAGGGCTGTAAAGCATGTGAAGCCGTATGTAAGTCAAAGTGCTATTGCTATATGGTTGTTAGAGACTTCTTTCTGCATGGTACTAATATTTGGGACTATGTTTTACAGTAATTTTTCTCTTGTACAAGAGCTTTGACAAAGTTTGAGCTTTACTGTTATTGTCATAGAAGAAAGGTCTGAAACCAGATTACAGTATTTTAGACTACAGCTACAAATTTAAATAAATTAACATAATTATTTTATAGCAAGCAAAAAGAGTACCCAATTGTGTTAATGATAGATCAATGTCCCCACCCAGGGACATTCTGCACAGGATTTGGGAAGAGCAGCAGAAATGAGGAAAGCAGTGAATTAAAAATATAAAATGCAAAGCAAATTATAGAATTGCCAGGGGTCATTTAGGTTATCAAGTCCAACATCCTGCTCAGTGGAGGAATCTAAATTAAACAGTTTGAAACCAATGGCAGTCTAGCCTCTATCTGAACACACCCAGTGTGTAGATGACTAGTATTACTCTTGTTCTTATGAAGCTTATTGTACAATTCCTCTAATTTAATTCCCGCGCTCTGGCATCCTAGGCATCCAACATAACTTCCTGTGATTTCTCTTACAATCGCTGCTTATTCAGAGGAGTGAGTAGGATAATTACTCAGTTATCCATAATGGGTAATCAACTAATCTCAGGATACACCCCTTGCTGTCAGCAGTTATTCAGGAAATGACCATTTGAGAAAACCTCTCAGAACTTAGTTCCAGGAAACAGCTTCTCTGGTTATTCTTCTCTCTTCCCCCTACTCAGTCTCTTTAATAAACTTCTATAAACTTTCCCATTTCGTTCATTCAATGGCCTTACACCCTGGAGCTTGGAGAAAGGAACAGAGCCAAGTTCCGAATTACTACAAAAGGAAGAACTCCTACAGCAGTTTGCAAACCATCAAAATAGCCATTTAACATGCCACTTTTATTAATACTTAATGTATTCTATGACAACCTATCATTTTCTCGTGATATTTCTGCTTACTGTTTGTTTGTTGATAATGCCTTTTAGCCATAATGGTTCACAAATAATTCAGAAAAAGTGTGTGACTGTGTGTGAAATAGAAGGAGAGGGAGAGAAAGAGAAAAAGGGCACCTACAAATGATGTTAGCTGGATTGGCCAACTAAAATGCTTGTCTGATGAGGTTAGATTTACCCTGTAAATCGTGGTTCAATTAAACATGTGTTAATATATTATGCAAACGAAGCAAACATACACATATCTTTGGATAGTAAAAGAGGAGAGCTCTGTATGCCTTCCTATATTTCACTGTACTATTTTTATTCTGCTCTTCAGACAAGAAAGCCTGTCATAATGGTTTACACGCACTCAGTGAAAAGTTAACAATTGATACGGCCTAGGAAGAAAATAGGATGGGGAGGAAACAGAGAAAGAATATAGAAACTTCAGCTCCAGTACTAAATATTTTTCCTAAATAATAACCATTTGATACAGTTCTGAATGATATCCTGAAGCTTCTGGTCTTTCAGCATGGCCTCCTTTCTGCTTCCTGATGAAATGAGAGTAGCATGATGGGATTGGACTTCTGCAGAAAATTGCAGTTGTAGAACAGAACAGCCCTGGTTTTCCTTCACATCTTCCTCTTCTATTGGCTCAACTCAAAATCATTTCAGAGACAAAACTGAAAAAGGAATTCTTTTTTTTTCTCCTTTCAGTAGATAAAACTTTCATGATTCCCAGGGATTCTTCCCATAGGGAGCCCAAAACCCAAAGGTTAGAGTTTACCAGGACATAATATTCTTTTCTTTTGTTATTATTAATAATGTTGGACTGTAACTATCCTTTAAACTCACTACCCTGTCTACATTTTTCTCTCTCAAAGGAAGCAATCCATTTATGCATTTTAGTAGTGTAAGCTCAGGAAATAAAGGATTTACAAGTAGCTGCAACAAGCATTTCAGGTTGGCTTTCTGATGTTTTAGCGTGGGAAACAAAAAAGAGAATTTTGTGCGTGTGCATCTGGATGAATTCTTGCAGCATTTGTTGGCTGGCAGTAAGCCCGGAGGAAAAATATTCTCATTTCATTACATGAGGTTGTGATTATCAAATGCTATTGTCATCTACACAAGCTTTCTTTGAATCACTGTTCAGTTTGCACAAATAACTTGCATTCAAAAACTGAAAAGTGGGCCAGTTCTTTGCATTCAATGAACCTATTTTCTGCTTTCTAGAGAGGTGCAGAGCCAAGTTTTTGGACAAACAAAACAAAACAGGCAGCAACTGATCAATTGCCAAAACTGACTATCAGGCTTTTTTTTTTTTCTAAAGTAGCCTAATTCTCACCCTGGTCAAGCCTCTAATTCTATCTTAATTTATTTATTCCAGAATTTTTGCAAGCACACTTGTTCTAGGTTGGCATCTAACAGTGCTTCTTGTGTTCTTGGAATATTGGTGCTTGCCCATAGCAATTGAGCGTAACTTCCAAAGAAGCTCTAGCAGATACATTTGGCTGTCAGCAAACAATGAGCGGAATCCAACTGACAAAGGTTTATCCACTCGAGATCTTCACTATGTATGTGATACAACTATACTTTTCTTTTTAAAAAAAACAACAACCCTAGAATGAAAGTATTGGAAAGGAGTTCAGACACATGGGGAATGGATGGAGGACGAACTTTGAATAAAAAGCAAATACTGTCCGCTCCCATGGAGTATTCTGTTTTTTTAGTCATGTTAAGTTAATCAGATGGGAAAAGAACTAGATTTAATGCTTGCTACATCTGTTTGAAAACTATGTTTTCTATTCTGATATCCATGAGTGTTAGAGTAGGTATTTTTCATTGCTGGGTATTTTCATTACGGGATTTATTTTTTTCTTTGTTTTATTAAATGTATTGACTCTGGGTGGTTTACAATATTAAAAAGATAAAACATTACAAAACCTACACATAATGAAAAGATATATACTCAGTACTTCAAGATAAAAGATTCTTAGGCCAGAAATAAAAATAAACATTTTGAATACTGGATCTATCTCTGATTAAGTGCATTGTAATAAATTAAGCAGGATGTGATGCTAAAGATTTTTCTGTCTTTTCCATCTTGGATGATTAGAGCACAGAATCCTGAGGTAGGTGGACAAACAGTGTGACTTAAGATGATTTTCTATAATGCATATACATAAAAAGATAAATATTGTTGTAAGAATATATTGTATACATGTAGTCCTCTACTTACGATCACAATTGAGCCCAAAAGGTCTGTTGTTAAGTGAGACATTTGTTAAGTGAGTTTTGCCCCATTTTACAATCTTTCTTGCCTCAGTTGTTAAGTGAATCGCTGCAGTTGATACGTTAGTAACCCAGTTGTTAAGTGAATCTGGCTTCCCCATTGGCTTGTCAGAAGGTCACAAAAGGGGATCACATGACCTTGGGACACAGCAATGGTCATAAACATGAACCAGTTGCTAAGCATCTGAATTCTGATCACGTGACCATGGGGATGCTGTAAAGGTTGTAACTGTGAAAAACGGTCATAAGTCACTTTTTTCAGTGCCATTGTAACTTTGAACAGTCACTAAATGAACTGTTGTAAGTCGAGGACTATCTGTTGTTGTTTTTTCCCATCTCGGCATCCTTCATATATGTTGGAACTGCAGTTCCCAGATATACATTGCTGGCTATGAATTCTAGAATCTACAATCCTAACATATTGAGAGACCTCCCTGAATATACCTGATATATTAATAGTTTCACCATTTATACCAATTTTAAAAAAAGATTAATATATATATAGGTAGCCCTTGACCTGGAACCCTTTATTTAGTCACCATTCAAAGTCACGGTGGCACTGAAAAAAGTGAGTTACAACCAGTCCTTCCATTTATAGCATCTACAGGGTCATGTGATCAAAATGTAGGTGCTTGGTAACCAGAAATTCTAATCCAAATTGTGGTAATCAAGAACTACTTGTATTAAATTTATTTTACACCTATGGGTTACAAAATTATACTAGCAGGCTCCCATCCCTTTCCGACTACATTCTCCAGATATAATAGTTCTGAATAAGTTTCCTTTGATCCAGAAGAAAATAGAGAATTTTTAGAAAGAGGAGGACGTTATAAAATCATCAGTGTAAAGATTCTTCAGTGCAATAACTTCTACCACCTACTCTTTCAGTTGAAAATCCATAAGTGTCCAATTATGGAAATTAGAAGATTCTTCAGTTTTTCAACCTATTAGCAGAATTCTATATGTGACAGAGACAGTACAAAAGTTAGAACGTTATTTTGCATTTTGCATTTAAGGTTTTTGCAAATGTGCAAGATAAGTGGTAGAAAACATTTCAGCTGAAATTGCTGCCTCTATAAAGCTCCTGTTAAAAACGTAGGAGCAGGGTTCATATAAAAAAAAGAACACGTTTAAATGCCATTTATCCTGTTGCATTCTTTGGGAAACTGATTCCTATAGCTGCTCCTCCCTCCCCCTCCCCCCTCCAAAGAGTTATGTTCCTCACAACCTGGAATTGATCCTTTTTCTTTCTTTGTGCAAGGAATAAGCAAATAAATTCCAAAGAATGATAGAGGAGATGGACAGCAGAGGGCACCATTTTGTTTCTGGGTAGCTGTCAGAAGAGTTTCTCTGAGGGAAGTGATTTTTTTTTTTGTCTTATGTATGTGCGTGTGTGTCACGCACGCACACACACACACACTTTCAATAAAAATTAAAGTTCCGAATAATTTACCGTTGTCGACACATATATGTGGGGAGATAAAAGATACCCGATCTAGTCCTATGTTACTTCCAAATGCATTAGTTGTAGGACATTGTCTCAACACCCGTGCATTTGTTGAATTCCATTGGTTTCTTCGACTGTAAAAAAAGAGACTTGTTCCTTTCTTTCCTTAGCCATGAAAATGTCAGTGCTCCTCGTTTTGCATTACTGCCATACTGAAACTTCTCTTGTACTTTTTTCTCTTGTCCTTATTCAGCTCAATGAAATAAATTTGCACTTTCACCCCCTCCCCAAAGAAAAAGAGATTTTTAGTGAAATTCTCATGGGCAGGGAATGGTGATCTTGCGTTGTTTAAACAGCGAGGTGGCCAATGGAAATACACATGTCCATATTTTCATTGTTCAATCTTCTGTCCAGTGCTCTGCCGGCTCCTGGGCTTTCCACACTTCAATTATCCCCAAGGAAGTTATTGTTAAGGAGTTTCTCCCAATGATTTTTTTTCAGATGGAGACTGTGGACAGCCAAGGTAGTCTTTTTTTCCCCCTTGATGTCTTCAAATCATTGTTGACTGCACCAGTTCCTACGGTTTTCTTGCCAAGACTTCATAAGTGGTTTTCCCTTGCCTCCTTCCTAGAGCTTCAGTGACTGACCAAAGGTCACCAGCCTGATTTTGTGCCTAAGGCAGGACTAGAACTCATGGTCTTCCAATTTCTAGCCCGATGCCATAACCTTAACCTTTACACCAAACTGGGTCCCTCAAGGTAGCTTTACATCAATGGAAAGATACATAGCAGAAAACAAGAATTCCACTGTTTGCAATTTAAAAATAAGTTAAAAAAAAAATCACCAGAAGAGAATGTTCAAACTTCCTGAGAAATAAAGCCCCAAGTCCCCAAAAACTTTTTGGCGATGGGAAATTTTTGAGAAACTGCAAGGTATATTTTGGCACAGCTTTACTAAAAATAAAAGAATAAATGCATAGTCGGTGATGTGTAATCTCTTATCCCATGCAGGCTCAGTAAGAATCACCTCAGTTCCTGTTGCCTATGATGTTTGGTATTTCCAATAGCCGAAAATTCCCAGCAGTGCAAAAATATCTTCCATACTCATTCATAGTGATCTTTGTGTCTCAGACTATTGGCTGAAGAAGAGCAAATAAACTTGAAATTCATTGGGCTTATTCTTCAAACACCTCAGAACTCTTGCTGATGTAAATGAGAACCTGTTCTTTTCCTTTGTTAGCTCTGTAGAAATAGGAGGAAAAAAATTATTCTTAACAAACATTCCCAATGTCATCTTTACAACAATTAAAAATAGGACTCTCATTATGCCTGGACACTATTCAGGGAAGATCACAGCCATTAAATTCCACTGCAGGGGGCAAAGAACTATAATCCAGGTTTTAACAAACAAACTGAGCTTATATCTGGGCCATTCTCAACCTTGCGTTAAATATGCTTTGATTCAACTCCAGACAACCCAGAACAATGGCATGGCTTATATTTTCTAGGCCATGGACAGGTGTTGTGATTAGTGGAAGCATTCGCTCAGGAAGTATGTTGGCTGGTGGCAGATTGTCATAAATCCCAATGGGACCAAAAGGACAGTGTGTACTCTAGGGAAGGGAGATAAGTATAACCTTGAAGTAAGGTCAGAAGAACATTTTTTCTGGTTCAATTTATTGCTGTTATGTTCTGTGCAAGACTGTGCCCGTGTGTATTTAATTATTTGCATGGACGCTTGAAGGTTATTTTTTCCGTTCTTACTTCTGTGTTCAGACTCCTATTCAGGGTTCCCTCTGGGTGGTCGTATGTTTTCTTTTAGGGGGGACAGATGTCCTCTTTTCTGCTTGAAGAGATGTCCATGTCTAACTTGGCCTCAACAAGCCGTAGGAAGAGAGAAGGAGCTGATGTCCATCCCCAGGGAGGAGAACTTGACCAGAAGTTTGAATAAGCAAACTTACCTGGTATTTCCCAGTAAGGGAAAATGTATACTTGCATTTCCATTTTAATTATTTCCTGTATGACAGGGAAGAAAGGCGCTTGTGCCCCTCAGAAATCACTTAGCACAGGACAATCCTAATATTACATTCCCATATTTGTTCCATAGTACAGAACAAAGTGTGGTTACTAATTTATACAAGATGTTACCCTTCAGTGCCCTATTCCAGTGGTGGCGAACCTATGGCACGGGTGCCAGAGGCGGCACTCGGAGCCCTCTCTGTGGGCACACGTGCCGTTGCCCCAGCCTTGCCTCCGCCCATGACCCCCTTCCTCACCAGCAACCCCCCTGGAGGAGAGTCACTCCCGAACATGGCCCACGTGGAGCAGTGCAGCCAAGGACATGGCAGCCAGGCAGCGTAGACAAGACTCTGCCCTCACGCCCCAACACGCACAGTTGATGCTGTGGGGCGCGGGCAGAGGGCGTGGCTGCCATGGCACTGCTGGGCTGTCTGGGCGATCTGCGGCAGGCCCTGGAGACGGTGAGTGGCCCTGCGGGCAGGCAGGGTGGGGCGGGGTGGGGGCAGGGCAGGGGGTGGAGCAGGGTGGGGCAAGATGTGGGGCAGGGGCGAGGCCAGTTTTTGGGCACTCGGTCTCTAAAAGGTTCGCCATCACTGCCCTATTCAAACCTGGCAACCTAAAGCCTAAATATTCTGGGATCACTCTGTAGCTTTTCCTTTTGCACCGAAGTTTGGATGCCTTTCAGGTTATCTGGTGGATCTTGGTAGTGCTTGGACATATTCCTGTAGGTTTCTACTACTGACATTCACAGTCCAGTGTTCCCATTCAAGTTTCAAGTGCATAATTGAAGCCATTCTGGCTCCAGGTGTAGAATAAGCTCCTGAAGCAGTATGTCTGGCCATACTGGCATACATTGTAGATGATAGTTTACAGATGATGCTAGATTATGGTTTTGCTGCATCAACTCCACTAATACTGAATACCAAGTCTTCTTAGCCAAACCAGTGCATTAAGAATTACACGTGTGCAGAGTATTCTTGCCTTGTATGTCATCCTACTCAAAGTCAGTAGAGGTAGGAAAGTAAATAGCCTCTGTCCATAGAAGTAGGAGGGAATCTATTCTGCCTGCTCTACTAGTACTGGGAGAAGAACCATCTCACATTCCTCTTGCACCTTCCCTAAACAATAGATTGAAGTGGGTGAGGGGGCATCTCTCTGGTATTCTTTAAAAAACCTGGGAATATACTGACAGACAATGATCCCTTACACTGAGACTGGCATCTATTAAATTGGCATTTTTAATAATCTCGTTCTTTGCTGATTCTCTGAATGGCATTCTCTTTGTTAATCAAGCTGGGTCTATTCATCAGATTATGGACTTGGTCACCTGTCCAGGATCTCTAGGTTTATCCCTATCGTGATGGTGATCTGCTCTTGAAATGGCAACCATTGAAGTGGCCTGGAATGAAATCAGGCCCATGATAGCAAATCCCATGCCACAATCATTAAAAGTAAAGCTTTTAACAGTTTTCTCTTGGATGTCAGATTCTTCTAACTGCTTTTTGAATACTGTACTGTTATAGGAAATGCTTCTTCTCTTCTGTCTACAATTACCCCCAAATGTCATATTTGCTTTGCAGTTGTCATTAATACTTTCCGAATACATTGTAAACCAAAGGGTCTAGTTCAGGGGTGTCAAACAGCTGGCCTGCAGGCCAGTTGCATCATGCAGAGGCCATGCCCACCCCAGCTCCAGCAATGAGAAAAAAGTCGTGATATGTCGCGACACGTCACATGATGCGGGGAGTTTGACACCCATGGTCTAGTTGATGCTCTTGACTGTATTCTCCCTTGAAAGTATTCTGTCTTATAAGTCATATAAATAGGCATCAATATAGGCCAGTGATGGCGAACCTTTTAGACACCAAGTGCCCAAAAACTGCCCACCCCCCGCACTGCCCCACCCCTGCTCCATCTCTGCCCCACCGCCACCCACCCGCAGGGCCACCCGCCACCTCCACAGCCCGCCGCAGATTGCCCAGGTGGTCCAGTAGTGCCATGGCGGCCACGCCCTCCACCTGTACCCCGCAGCAGCATCTGTTTGTGATGGGGCGCAAGGGCGGAGTCTTGTCCCCACTGCCTCGCTGCCATGGCTGTGCTGCTCCAGGCGGGCTGTGCCTTAGGGCGACTTTCCTCTGGGGGGGCTGCTGGTGTGGAGGGGACCGTGGAGGGAGGCAGGGCTGGGACGACAGCACATGCCATAGGTTCACCACCACTGATATAGGCTCCCTCAGTGAACAGGTCAAGAGAAAACTGAACTTCCAGTCTGTAGAATGGAGCTTAGTCATCAAGTGAAAAAATAATGCTAGATTAAGACAAGAAAGATGTAACAGAAATCTCAGGTTAATTTTAAGCCTAATCAATGTGCAGTATATAGAGTCAGGGTTATAAAGAATGATGGCCAAGAAAAGATAATTAGTATCTGGACAGTTACAGATTTCCAGACAAAAGTTTTAAAGGTTTAATAATAATAATAGTAAAGTTGGAAGGGACCTTGGAGATCATCTAGTCCAACCCCCTGCTCAGGCAGGAAACCCTATATCATTTCAGACAAATGGCTGTCCAGTCTCTTCTTAAAAACCTCCAGTGTTGGAGCATTCACCACTTCTGGAGGCAGGTTGTTCCACTGGTTAATTGTTCTAACTGTCAGGAAGTTTCTCCTTAGTTCTAGGTTGCTTCTCTCCTTGATTAGTTTCCACCCGTTGCTTCTTGTCCTGCCTTCAGACGCCTTGGAAAATAGCTTGATACCCTCTTCTTTGTGGCAGCCCCTGAGATATTGGAACACTGCTATCATGTCCCCCCTCGTCCTTCTTTTCATTAAACTAGACATACCCAATTCCAGCAACCGTTCCTTATATGCTTTAGCCTCCAGTCCCCTAATCATCTTTGTTGCTCTTCTCTGTACTCTTTCTAGAGTCTCAACATCTTTTTTACATCGCGGTGACCAAAACTGGATGCAGTATTCCAAGTGTGGCCTTACCAAGGCATTGTAAAGTGGTCTTAACACTTCATGTGATCTTGATTCTATCCCTCTGTTAATGCAGCCTAGCACTGTGTTGGACTTTTTGGCAGCTGCAGTACACTGCTGGCTCATATTTAGGTGATTGTCCACTAGGACTCCAAGGTCCCTCTCACAGTTACTACTATTGAGCAAGGTACCCCCTATACTATACCTGTGCATTTGGTTTTTCTTGCCTAAATGTAGAACCTTGCTTTTTTCATCATTGAATTTCATTTTGTTAGATAGCGCCCAGTGTTCAAGTCTGTCCAGATCCTTCTGTATCTTAAGCCTGTCTTCTGGAGTGTTGGCTATTCCTGCCAGCTTGGTGTCATCTGCAAATTTGATGAGTTCCCCATCTATCCCCTTGTCTAAATCATTGATATAGATATTGAAGAGCACTGGGCCCAGAACAGAGTCCTGAGGCACCCCACTACATACTTCCCTCCATGTAGATGCGGTTCCATTGAGGACCACACGCTGAGTATGGCCGGTCAGCCAGCTACGGATCTATCTGGTGGTGATGCTTTCTACCCCACATTTTTTTATCTTGTCAAGTAGTAGGTTGTAATCTACTTTATCAAATGCCTTACTGAAGTCCAAGTAAATTATGTCCACAGCATTCCTCTGATCCACTAATTTTGTCACTTGGTCAAAGAATGCAATAAGATTTGTCTGGCATGATCTATTTTTGACAAATCCATGTTGGCTTTTAGTAATGACTTTGTTTGCCTCTAGGTGTTCGTTGATTCGTTGTTTGATTATCTTTTCCAGGATCTTCCCAGATATTGAGGTCAGGCTGATAGGTCTGTAATTTCCTGGGTCCATTTTTTTTTCCCCTTTTTGTAGATGGGAACTACATCAGCTCTTTTCCAGTCCTCTGGTAGTTTCCCAGTGCTCCAGGATCTTTGAAAAATATAGTTCAGTGGTTCTGAGATCACATCTGCCAGTTCCTTGAGAACCTTGGGGTGTAATCCATCTGGTCCTGGCAATTTGAACTCATCTAGGCTGGACAGGTGCTCACTTACCATTTTCTTGCCTATCTTAACTTGTGTTTCTATTCTGTTTTTTATGGCACTATTTTTGATAGGTT
>NW_015386692.1:60796-70926 GCF_001527695.2 Protobothrops mucrosquamatus
TGAGTTAAATAGTTCTGCTTTCTCCTTGTTGCTCGTCACCTTCTTGCCACTTTCACCCACTTTAATAAACTGATTGGGCATTTGCTGATTTATGGATGGTATTTAACAAAAGTATAGTCTGCTAAAGGTAAGGGGAAAACTTACAAGTACTTTTATAACTGATTCTATTATGGACTTTGTTATGTTTCAGGAGAATAATAATATTTCACACTTTATTGTCCCACTTGAATTCTAGATTGGTCAATTCAGAAGTTTCCCTTATGGGTTTATCAGCCAGATGGTGAGTTGTAATTAGATATGCAATACAAAAATCTGTTCTCTTTTGGGAAAATTCCTACTAATTTAATTACAAGAGAATGTGCATGCTTCTCCCTAATTCAATCATTGGCAGGGTTAAATGAACAATGGTAATTAAGGCTTTACATTTCTGACAGTTCCATGCATTTCTCCCAGTTGCACCACTTTATTCAGGACAAACACGGATATAAAATGGAAATTCTGAGATAAATTTTTGAGTAATGTCTTCAGAAAAATACAGGTCACTAACAGGGAGTCAATAAAACTGAGTTCCTCTGCCACACAGTAATCAGAACTGGTCATTGCTCCATGCACAATATTATTCCCATTATTGTAGAGCAGGGGTCTTCAAACTTGGCCCTTTTATGACTTGTGGACTTCAACTCCCAGAATTCCTCAGCCAGGCACGCTGGCTGAGGAATTCTGGGAGCTGAAGTCCACAAGTCATAAAAGGGCCAAGTTTGAAGACCCCTATTGTAGAGAAACCTCTTTGCCCATGTTTATGCTTATTAAAAATGGTATAGAGATAGAGATAGAGATAGAGATAGAGATAGAGATAGAGATAGAGATAGAGATAGAGATAGAGATAGAGATAGAGATAGAGATAGAGATAGAGATAGAGATAGAGATAGAGATAGAGAGACATAACCTTGTTTATGTATTTATATTCCATCTTTCCTCCAGGAGTGCATCTTACTTTGCCTCTTCATTTTCCTCATAATTCTGTACAATAGCTTTGACTTGGAAATCATGACTGCCCCTAAATTACATAGTAAGCTATATCATTGAGTGCAGATGTGAATAGAGGTCTCCCCAGTCTTAATCTAATAGATGATATCTAACCACTGTAATACAGTGGCTGGGCTACTAACTGAGGAAAGGATCCCATTTCCTCAATAGAGATTTCAGCTTGATCCTCTAAACAAGAGCATGCTATATAGATGCAAAATGAATAAAAAGAGAAATGTTTAGCCCACACATTCTGAATATGTGTATTCGTGCCCCAAATCCCTAAGGACGGGCTGGGGAATTGGGGACTACCTTGCCCTGTCTCTTTACTGGGAAAGGTGGGGAGAGGTGTCGGTAATTCCGTAGATTCTTCTGGCTTGAACTTAAGTTCTCCAGACTCTGAGTGAGGAGGTGACTGTTCTGATCATGTGTTTCCAAATGGGAAAGTTATTACCCCCTTTTGTTGACAGCCTTTACTCAGTCAGCATATCAGGTGCTGCCTTATTTTTGAGTTTATCATTTGAAGTTCCATTTTCAAGGCCATCATCTGTATTTTGGGGAGCAGCTGGCTGAAATTCAAAGACTATCCTTCCAGGAGACCTTTCTTGCCAAGATATAATGGGGGGGTTGCCAGTTGTGGCAAAGCAACAGGGGACTTTGTCAAGTTCTCTTCTTGAAACCTTTGGATCTGAGCCCATATTTATAAGTACTGTAATGGGCCAGTGTTGGCAAGTGTCATCCTTACACAACTGAACATCTATTATAATTCACCTAGGGCAGGGGTAGGCCACCTCGGCTCTTTTATGACTCATGGACTTCAACTCCCAGAGTTCCTGAGTCAGCTATGCTGACTCAGGAATTCTGGGAGTTGAAGTCCATGAGTCATAAAAGAGCCGAGGTGGCCTACCCCTGGCCTAGGGGCTGCTTTGTTTTTAACCCTTAATAGTATGCCTCCCTGCTCTGGCATGGGCTCCCACCAGAGCCTCTGAGTCCCTGGCCACACCATCTGCCTGCTGCATCCGGAGCTTTCTTGAGGGTTCCCAGCAATAAGTATGATTACAATCTGCCCCATACCAATCCTTAGCATCATGACATACCTTTCCCATGGTGAAGTCACATATTTTAACCATACCCGGAACCTGACCACATTTCCCATAATTTCTCCCATAAGGACACATTTTTCCACAGAAAAAATAAGGACAGAAAGGAAATCATTGAGTATGCAGAGGAAAACAACATAAAGTAACAGAAAAGGTGAAATGAACAATCCAAACAATATACAAAATGGTAACCAAGGCAGAGAGGAACGACATCTGCAACTTAAGTAGGCAGGGAGCTGGTGAGAGAAAGCTGCTCGAGAAGAAGCCAGGTGGGGACATGTATCCCAGTGACATGTAAAGTGTCTCGGTATACAGTTGCTGTTTAAAGAGAAGCTTCAGCCCAAGGTCATCCTCAGCACCAGGGGCTAGAGTCCAAGTTTCTTGAGAGTCCTCAGCGTTGGGCAGTGGGGAAGAAGAATGAAGACGAGTGTGATGAATCCAGGCTTATCAGAGAGACTGTTTGTCTCTATAATACACCGATCCAACCTGTCAAAAAGCCAGACAGTTCTTATCATTTTGGCCAAGACTTAAGAGCCTTTAATCAGATCACTGTGACATTGCATCAAATGGTGCCTAACCCCTATATTTGGATTTCTCAACTGGGTACACTTACTTGGTACACAGTCATTGATTTAAAGGATGCTTTCTTTTGTGTCCCTTTGGCCCCTGCTAGCCAGCCACTTTTTGCCTTCCAGTGGCAACATAGGCACTGGACTGTTCTATCTCAAACCTACAAAAACAGCCCTACTATCTTTGACAATGTCTGGTCACTGATGTAGCCACATGGCAGCCTGTGCAGGACACCATCGCTGTGGTATTACAATATGTCGATGACTTTCTGGAAGTCGATGACTTGCCCCCACTGAAGGCGACTGTCTCTTGAATTTTGTCTCATTGTCAAATTCCCTTTGTCAATGGGGATATAAAGTTTCCCGTACTAAAACCCAGCTTGTTCAACAAGAGGTTTGGTATTTGGGTTATATTCTATCACAAGGCACTAGAAAATTATCCCTGGAGAGGATCCAGGCTGTGTGCCTCCTTAAACCACCAGTTGCCAGCTTTGAGGTTTCTTGGGAATGGCAGGTTTCTGCCATATCCAGATTCCAAACTTTGCCTTAATGGCTAAGCCATTATGGCTTTGACAAAGAACCATTTGAATGGACCAAGGATTCCCAGTGGCATTTGATAATATTAAAACCACTTTAGTAAATGTTCCAACCGTTGGCATTCCTGATGTCACTAAACTATTCACCCTTTGATGATAAGAATTAATTCTGTGCGATGAGTATAATAAACTTGGTTCATATTCTGTTATACACACAATTGCACACAGATCCATCTTCCTTTGCTGTGGCTGACTGTGGGGTGACTTGAGACTGAGAGTTTTCCTTCACTGTCCCACTTGTTTGAAACAAATTCCCCATCTTGGCTGATGAAGGCTTCAAAAACTCTCTTTTTAAACAGGCTGGTTCAGTGGTGGTGAACCTATGGCATGGGTGCCAGAGGCGGCACTCAGAACCCTCTCTGTGGGCACATGCGCCGTCGCCCCAGTCCTAGGCCTTCAGCTGGGTTTTATGAAACCTTTTCGCTTTAGGCCTCTGCCGCCGTGTGCAAAAAAAAAAGGCTCAATCAGTCAATTTCGACTTCTCACGGAAAAAAAAAAGATCTTGCAAAATTGGAATTGATTGATTGAACTTTTTAGTGCCACCAAGTCTGCCATTACCACCACAGCCACGTCCACCCAATGGGTCACACCCACCCAATGGGCCACACCCACCCAGCACTCAACAATGCATAAGTGGGTTTTGGGTTGCAGTTTGGGCACTCAGTCTCTAAAAGGTTCACCATCACTGGGCTAGTTTGTTTGTTTCCGATCAAATTTAAATGTGTTTTTCACTACCATGAAGGGAAATTGGCATTAGACTAAGCTTAATAAATTCTAGCACAATCACATCTCACATTCAGGATTGGATGGCAACTGGGTTGAATGGAAAAATGTGAGAACTGACTTCAAATTGTTTTAAATCCAATAAATAGCATGATACCTCTCTTATGATTTAATTGCATAGCAAAGCCATTACTCCCTACGCAACTGCTTTAAATCTTTCCAAAATGCATTGGTAATAGCTGAATCTGCAGGATGGGGAGCAGGCTAGCTCTGGATCAGGTGTTTTTATGCATTGTTGCTTACTTAAATTTGTGTAGTAAACCGTACATTATCTGGTGCCCTATTCCACTTCCCTCCCCCATACTACAGAGAATAGCCATAATCATTGTGTTTGACTTTACTATAAATAAATTAACATGCAGTTAAACCAACTTTACTTTCTGCTCTGTTGGAGGATGGATGCCACTCAAAGGTCATGCTTGACCATGGAGCGGAAAACGATTGTTTCTTCAGAAGCCCTGGAATCTGATACCTTGCATCAATTGGCAGCCAGCCAGCCACTGCCACTGGCATTGCTTCATCATTGCTCCTTAGTCACCGTTTGGATAGGCAAAGTAGTTTCCAGCTCAGGGAAGAAACCTGGCACGGAGCATCTGTCATTCCTTGAATAATGTAAAAAGAGGCTGTCAAAAGCATCTCAGAAGCATCATTAGTGTTGCAAAGGAGGTGGGCTGCCAAATGCATATAACAATGAATATAGAGCAGTGGTTCTCAACCTTTTTAATGCCGCGACCCCAACCGGTCGTAAGTCGAGGACTAAACTGGTCATAAGTCGAGGACTAAACCGGTCATAAGTCGAGGACTAAACCGGTCGTAAGTCGAGGACTATCCAACCGGTCGTAAGTCAAGGACTTTCCCTACCCAGGAGCACCGCACATGCGTGGTTCCGCCCCCTACGCCGGCCGAGGCGTAGCTGGCAAGCGGCAGAGATGGAGCAGGCCGACCACCAGCTGGCCCAGCTCAAGGGAGGTAAGACACCCGCCGGAAAAGGGGGGAAAAATGGCAGACAAAAAAAATGGCGGACAGCCTTGCTTGGCGACCCCTGTGAAATGGTCGATCGACCCCAAATGGGGTCCCGACCCTCAGGTTGAGAACCACTGATATAGAGAGACACTGCAGGATTTAAAACATATAAGCTCAATTCTTGATCTTAGGTTGTTTTCTTAGTAGCAGTATGGAAGTAGAATTACTTAGTCATGAAAGCTGGCTGGGTGACTTTGGGCCAGTCACACTCTCTCTCAGCCCAACTCACCTCACAGGATTGATGTGGTGGTGAAAATAGGAGGAGGAAGGACTATTAAGTATGTCCGCTACCTTGAATTATTTATATAAAAATTAAAAAGGTAGAATAAAAATAAAATAGATAAAGTAGTCTCTTAGTGACTTCTTCTTGGATTGTGTTTTTCCATTGCCCATTGTAACATGCAGCTCTAGGAGATCTATATGTATGGAGGGACGGGACAAGTGGCACACTGGGTATCATGACACAACTATCACATCTTATATTGGGTTTGGAAGCAGTCATGCTTAGCTGCCTGAGGCAGCATGAATATATCTCACAATATTTGCCCAACAAAGACATACAACTCTCTCTGAAACACCACAGCATTCTGCTTGAACATTAGAGAGGGAGCTCATGCTGTAAACACAACCCCATAAATAGGAGAAATTGGATACACCATTGTTAAAATGATACCATTACTCTTTCATAAGGACGCTGTTCACTGGAGAAAGAATAACTGACCTAAATTGCTCAAGAGGTAAATTCACTGTTCCATACATGTAGCTGAGAAGTCTTTCCTTTTCTAATCTGATATATACGATGGATGTTCCACCTTTTCTTCAGGAGTTCAAAACAACATACACAACCCACCCCCCTTCCCATTTCTTTCCACAGGGGAAGAAATGTGAGGTAAATTGTGAAGAACCCATTATAAGCTTCAAATTCACGTCTCCCCACTCCTTGTCCACTTCACCTCATCAGCTCTTACTCCAGACTGAATTAGACTTAAATACAAATGTAGAATATTCCAATGATATTCTAGTATATGGTAAATGTTGACATCCACATGTGAATGTTCATGGTTACCTAAATGTGCCTTGTATACATACCTGTACAATATATAAGCCAAGAATAGAAATCTACCTAGTTATCTTTAAATACCACTTTTAAACCAACTTGGTATTGTTAACATTTGTATGAAAATCATTGTGTACATCAATGAATACTATCTTTGGCAATCTACAAACAGTCAATGAAAGAACAAAAATGCTGTATTTTCTTTCTTCAGAGCAAGTAATCAAGTCCAGGTCTATTATCTAAAGCTATTTTCTGCCCTCTCAGATACATTTCACCTCTGGCCAGATTCCCGTAAAGGCAGCAGTATTTCCTGTCCATGGAAAAGCAATTAAAAAGAGTATTCCTATTTAAGGATTTCACTGGTGGGCGGGCAGGCAGCCAACACTCATTTAATCACCACTCTTTTACCAAAAAAAGGAAGGGGGAGCTATCAGAATGAACAAGATTCCTAAGAGGAAATCCATGGAGAAGAATCCAATCTGCAACAGGTTCAAATGTCTACAATTGCCATCGTGTTCTCCTTGTCCTTCATCTTCACACTGCCAGTTCCCAGCTGGTGTTGAATCTGAAAGACATTTCCTGCTCAAGCTTTTCCCACATAGCTTAATCCAAAACACAAAAGCATTCCATACTTCCTTAAAAAATCAGCAACACCTTCTTTGAAGCAGATCCTCATGATGCTACAGCAGCCTTCACCAACCTGGCATCCTCCAAGCGTGGAACTATAGTTCCCATAATTCCCAAGCAAACTTACAAAATTAGCACTCAAAGGAGGATTCAAAAAAAAGCATGAAGCTGGATTCCTGGTATATTGGGATTGAGTTATGCAAGGCTTCTTCAACCTCATCCCACTCCGTTGCTATCTTGGTCCCTGGGACTTTCCCTTTGGTCCTTCTAGATGGCATTCCTTGAAGGAAGGAAAAGATTAAAAAAATACAGACTATATAAACCATGACATTAAGTCTGGAGCAAGGAAGGGTGGTTTTTCACCTTTGGTTTGATAAACTGAGTCTCTTATGATTCTCTTCCCTTTTCTGATAGTAGAGAAGAACTTCTTCCATGGTTCCGTATCCGAATAAAATCTCCCTCATGCAGGCCACCTAGCGAACTTTTTCCTCTACCTTCATGGCCTTCATGGTTTTGCAGCAGCAGGCAGATCTCAGAGCATCACCCTGGCACCGAAATGGTATTTTCTTATATAACCTTTCTTTTGCATGGACCTCCTAGCTCTGGTTCAAAAGCAAGCAACTAGCCAATTTATCTTCTCCCCGCCAACTTTATCTTCTCCCCAGCTGCTTTTTGGGAAGCAGCCTGTCCTTAAATTTTTTGCACACAAACACACACACACACACATCTGACCTCAGATATGCTAGCAAAGGGCAGCTAATGGGGCTGCCAGGGACGTGTGTGTAGGAGGGAATAGTTGACCTCTCTGCTCATTTTTTGCATTTAGCTGAAGAATCCAGGACAGCAGCTAACCACAGCTGTAGGACTTTTCATCGGAAGGAATATGTATAGTGTTATCTTCTCCCACTAAATCTTGTATTCAGTTTCGATACTTGAGAAAAGGGGCAGCACGTTTGATTTGAAATGAGTGCAAAATGCCAGAGAACAAGAGACCATCCCCTCTTGAAACTCAAGGTGTGACTTTCTTTAAGGCTTCAGGCAGGCAGGCAACAGGGGAAACCTAGGAACTGCATCCGATGGACTTTAAATCCATCAAGGTGGTTCTTCTGAGCCTATGCTTATTACTGTATTTCTGCAGAAAGGATGAAGAACAGTATGCATTCATTCATTTCTCATACTTTTTTTTTCCTTTCAAGAAAAATCTGACCAGGAGTGTGACAAACCAAAGGGGGAATTGCACTGCATTGCGGTTATGCTATGTATCACAAACACATGCTCTCTTCTCCCCTCTCATCTAATCTTGCCTTTTATTTATTTAACCAATGTATTTTCATGTTGCTTTCTAGGCAAACATGCCTTGAAACATTTTGCAAGCAGTAAAGTGCAACAATAAAACAATTCAACTGATATATCCATGAATACTTTAAAATGGAAGGAAAAGAAAGTAGTATCTGCAATAGATCATATACTATACCTACTATCTATATAATTCATCTATACATCTTGATATTCATCCATTTGTTTTTTATCTGTAACATTCATTTAATCAAAGTACACACAATGAAATATTGCTCTTGGATTATTATTATTTTTGGCATTTATATATAAATTCCCATTTTCCTTGTCAAATTCAATTACTGTGATCTTTGATAACATCAGTTTTCAGCTGTATATTCCTCTTAGCATCACACTATCCATCTATATTTGAAAGAATATAGAAATATCTAAATTTCAATATCTAAATTAGAGTTCTAAAACAACTGTAAGCTGTAATCTGCATGCTAAAACGTACACACATACATGTGCCTGATTAACACATCTGTAATATTTCCACAAGCATCCTTTATTTATTTATCCATGAATACTTTAAAATAGCCAGGGGACATTAAACATCATTACCTTACTCTCTGCTCAATGTTGAACCATTTGGTGAACTTTTCACTTATTCTAATGCATGTTATTTAGTCATCATACACCATTCTTATTATATTCATCAAGCAACTGCTACTCACATTCATATCGAACATTTCATTATTCAAGACTACAATATTCATTTCAGTATACATTTTCTCTAAATCAAAATGTACTCATAAATTTTCCCATATTGAAACATTTTTCAATGATTTGCTGAAAATCAAAAAGCCATACTGCAGTTCCCAAATTTACCTTGTTGTCATTAAGTCTGCAGGCATCTTTCCAAGCCCATTTAACACAGTAATATCCCTGTGGTTCTGCAACACTTTTGCTATCTTTCTTTTGAAAAGGAAACAGTAACACTATTTGTTTAAATCAGGGGTTCCCAACCGGGGGTGCGAGACGATATTCCAGGGTGTGCAAAAACTTGGGTTTAGAAGTTTCAAAATTATAGTGTATATGCATAATTCGTTTTGAACTTTTGTAAGGGGTGCAAGAATATATCAGAAGTGTTCTAGGGGTGCTGGGTATAGAAAAGGTTGGGAAGCACAGGTTTAAATCATCAAGTACATGGGGTATAAATCTAACAAATAAGGAAATATTGATCACCTTTACCTACTATAACATTGGTAAACCAATACTTTCAAATAACAATTTTAGTAAGATAGTAGACCAGATTACAGCTCCAGTAGTAGTGGTCTGTAACTACTGGTTACAGGACACAATACTGGTCAGTTTCAGTATTGTGATATATTTTGGGCAATATATCACAAACACAACCAAAGCCCAATTTGACACAAGCATCTTCATTCTATGCAAGCTAGGTTCTTTCATCTAGAAGCTACCTTGCAAGCCAACATATCATTGCCTATACATCAGAAACTAGGACTACACAAAGTCTGCTAACATTCAGAAAACATAATTAAGCTGCCTAGAATTGTTTGAGTGGTTGTTGTGGTACAGGTATTAGCTTCATATTGATGAGACTCTCGTTGTATAACTGGCAATAAGATTTTGTGAAGGGTTAAGATTTGAAGCCACTGAGGAAATATTTTAAAGGCATCTGGTCTACTCAGTGTCAAGTTTCCTCTGGCATTTTAAAATTACTTTTCAACCCCTTTACACGCTGTTCTACCACCAACCTCAGGCAAGAGGACAGAGTTTCCACCAGGATGCTAGCTCAGTCATGGACTGTTGCAGTTATGCTGGACTGCAATTCCCATCGCAGGCAGCCAAGATGATGATTGAACCTCATTAATGGGCCAATAAGGTGCCTGATGTAACAAATAACTTTTTGTAAGCATAACAAGAAATTGCAATTATTTTAGACATAATTCAGATTCACCATCTTCTTGAGCTTTCTACAAAGACACCATAATTTATCCTTGGGGAAAAACAGTTAAAAATGAAATGAGCATCTGATGGTGTCAGACTC
>NW_015386692.1:71551-75000 GCF_001527695.2 Protobothrops mucrosquamatus
CCATAACATCTCACTAGCATGGTGGTTGTATCAATACACTCTTTGGGTGATCTCTTCATCTCTTCAAGGGTTTCCAAGTAAAACATAATTAGGATAGACTCCTGCACTCAGGCTGAACTTTCTGATGCATGCTAGTATGTCCAGCTGGAAAGTTTCCTGCCTTTCAGGGAAAGGAAAAAATGGCTTTGGAAAAATGGAAAAGAAGATGCTTTAAGTCTTTTTGCTCCACTCCCAAAAAATCAAAATGTATACTAATAGATAGCTGTATAATTCTTCATGATCCAATGAATCACACCTTACCAGGAGTCTCTCTCAGCAACTTGAAGTTTATCCAAGATGTTCATGCTTCTTGTGTCATCAGCAATAATACCTAGGCAATTTGTTTTCTGCCGATTCTTTTTCAATGACATTTGATTTTTCCAAATATCAACCTCCTTTCAACGACTCTTTTCCCCACATTATGTCTGCAAGATACCTAAGCTTTAGCCTCACTATTAGTTTTATTATTAATGCTTTCAGGAAGCAGTCTGGCTTTAGTTTACCTACTAGTAAATTATTTATTCTTGTTGCATTCTCGACCATTCTTTTTTCAGCACAATAATCTAAAATCATGTTTTTCTAGGGCTTCAGTATTCACAAGCGTATGCTATGACTGGGAAAATTGATGTCATCAAAATATCTATGGTTTTATTGCTTCAATCAGTAATTTTAATTTCAATTTCTATTTTTTCTAGTCCAGCATTTCCCATAATTCAACATATAATTTAAATAAATAAGGTAACATTATACAAGCTTGACACACGCCTTTCTGATTTGACTCATTTAGTTTCTTTCTGATCATCACACAAATTCTTTGATAGGCAGATGAGGCAGCTAATATACCTAGCACAATTTTCTGTGGTTTTATGAAAAATAGATGTCTTTTGGGAATTCACTTGTTTTTTCCATTTATCGGATGTTAACAATGTAATATTTTCTGCCTCTGCCTCTTCTAAATCCAGCACTTTTGTCTGGCAGTTCTTGGTCCAGCCATTGCTGAAGTCAGGATTGCATTATTTTACTTGTATCGTATTGAAGGTTGGAAAACGGATAGTAAAAAATCTGGGCAACGATATTCTTTCAAGTAAAGCAAAATTTACACAAAGACTACATAAAGAATAGTTTGTACTCTTAGTGTTTTTTACCTTTTAGTGTCCCCATGTGATTTCTTAATTACAAACCTAATCTAACAGAACAGAAATTATCTAGTGGCAAAATATAAATTATCGTATAGCTAAATCTACCTACCCAAAGAACTTTGATGGAATGGTTAGAATGTAATCTTGTCTTTACCAGTTGTGCCCTGTATAAATAAGATTACATGAGAAGGGTTCTTTCAGTATACAAAAGTTGAAATCTGTTTACAATTTGAACAGCAATCTTGATGGTATAGTATAGTACAGGTTAATGTATCAGATGCTTTGAGAAAACTGCATGTGATACAAAAACAAGAATTTTGTCTTTTCCATTGTTTAAAGGAGAAGAACTGAAAAAAATGGTACTATGATCTGTATTACTGAGAAGCAATACTCTCCAGAAAATGCATTAAAAATTGGCCCATTTGGGAATAATTCAAAATAATAATGGCCATAATTCAATTATGCTCAGTAAATGCAGGAGAAACCTATTTCTGGCTGGATACTTATGTTGCTAGCTCATAAATTACTGTTTGACTCATTCAAGGAATTATTTACTGTATATCCTCTTACCATCTTGTCTCGTCCTAATGAACTAACCATCAAGATTTGTTGCTTAAGAACTTCCTTTTGCTTTCTGAATTAGAAATATCACATATAGCTATATTTCTGTTGATAAATTAGATACACATATTGCAGAAAATAGCTGCTATGCTGGCAGAAGCAGCTATAATTGCAGAGGTTGGTCTTGGATGTTGAGTATTTCATACATATCTAACAGTAATTCAACATATACTGAAAGTTTCCATAATTCCTTTCAAATAGTGGTAGTGTTAAGTATGTACAGTAGTGTTCTGAAGTAGTGTTCTGTATCAAATAAAATCAAATCTTTATTATGATCATAGCCTAGCATAGCATTCTGTATCTATAATGAAGCTTGCAAATTCATTCTTGCATCTTGGGTGAAATGTTTTTATTTGCAGTCCACAAAAATGTTTCCTAGAAGATTTACTATACTAGAGAAAGTAAATTTTATTTAAGAGAATTGGATAGTTGATTTCTAACCATAAGTGAAATACAATGCAGGACCATGTACAAATTTATAGGTTATAGGACAGAACTGGGCATACATTCAGTCCTATTCCATAATACCAAATATCAAATTAATAAACTATAAATCACTGGCTTTAAAATGTGACTGTTCTCAGGAGCTCTTAAAGTAGTCTAAAATAGTTTTTTATAAATGTTTATATAACTTTTTTACTATTCTAAATAGGCATTCTTATAACAACAACAAAGATGCAGAAACAATGCTGGTTTAATGTTCATGGTGAGATTTCCCAGCCACATGTTTAACTTTAACTTAGCTATAAAGATTGTATAGAACTATTTAGGCTCAAAAATACAGAATGACAAATGCTCAACTCTATATCAAGCAAGAGCTCTAGCAATATCAACTCCCAATTACCCTCTTGTAGCACTCAAAATTCCACTAACTTTTTCAACTGGCCATTTCTTTGGAGATGGAAGAGAACGAATGTGAAAAGGTCATATAGGGCTCATTATTTTTCCATCATCTTTGACCAAAAATGTATCACTGCATCTGTCAGAATCTCCAGTGACTCACCCTAACCAGCAAAAAGTTCTATTAGGACCTGACTTATGTTGTTACCATCAAGCTGGTTTAGAATTTCTGCTTTGGGCATCTAGTGATGTGGCCCACAAAAGTCGACACATGCTGTTTTTTCTCAGAATTGGATGTCTCCTGCCGTGATAAGTTTAAAAATAGAGAATTCATCTGGAAATCATGTAGAACCTTGTAAAATGAGAGGCATGACATAATGTAAGATTTGTACATTTCCTGCAGTTTAAGAAAAGGTTTAAACTCATGGAGTAGTGCACTTTAAATGACTACATGGAGTGTATTGACTTAAATCTCTATATAGTTTGGTTAGGTGTATTGTGTGAACATGACCATGGAAACTAATCAAGGAGAGAAGCAACCTAGAACTAAGGAGAAATTTCCTGACAGTTAGAACAATTAACCAGTGGAACAACCTGCCTCCAGAAGTTGTGAATGCTCGAACACTGGAAGTTTTTAAGAAGAGACTGGACAGCCATTTGTCTGAAATGGTATAGGGTTTCCTGCCTAAGCAGGGGGTTGGACTAGATGACCTCCAAGGTCCCTTCCAACTTTATTATTATTATTATTATTATTATTATTATTATTATTATTATTATTATTATTATTATTATTATTATTATTATTATTAT
>NW_015386692.1:75169-78791 GCF_001527695.2 Protobothrops mucrosquamatus
TTATTATTATTATTATTATTATTATTATTATTATTATTATTATTATTATTATTATTATTATTATTATTATTATTATTATATGAAATATTGCTTAAATCAAACTTCCTATCACCTTTTAACTCTAAAGAAGCACCTAGCAAAACTCTTATTTATTACAACAAGGAGTGAACTAGACATAGTGCATCCATTCTAGCCATCCTTGATCTCTCAGTACCAATACTGAGTACCAATAGTGTGACCAAGGATCACACTATTATTCTGGACCAGCTTTAAAGTTTAGGAATGGAAGGCATGGTGTTGGGTTTTGTCCTTCCTCCAGGGCATTTTCCAGTTGGTGTTAAGGGATATTAGCTCTTCAAGATAGACCAGGTCAGAAAACAAACACAAGAAATATTAGAAATCTATCAAAATAGGTCATAATCATAGAATCTTGATAGCTTGATAACATTTCCCCCTTCCTTCCCTCTTATATCAAAAAAGTCAAGATGGTGCAGTCTAAGTTTCTTTTTTTTCCAGTCTAGGCTCAGGTTTTATTAACAGCCACCACATATCTTCTTCAAGGTCCTCTCTGTGCTCTTCTACATTGGGGAGGGGAGAGATCTAGCCCAAGGGCCCTTGTCTGAGAGGTCCCTCAGGGCTCTAGTCTCTCTTGTCTTGTGTAATATCTACATAAAATTGCTGGGTGATGTCACCCATCAGTACAGGTGGTCTGGTGACAAGTTTCAGTTCAACCTAAGCAAGGCAAACTGTTTCTATTTTTCATTTTCGATGGAATTATACTCAAGGGATCCTTGATGCTCTCTAACATCTTGCAGATGTTTCATTACCCAAACTAGCTAACATCATCAGTGTTAGTAAGGAGTGCTGATGGCTGTCACTTTATATGACAGCAAATAGCACTCTTTACTAGCACTGATGATGTTACCTAGTTTGGGTAATGAAACATCTGCAAGAAAATCAGCAAGCTCAAAGAGCACCAAGGACCCCTCATGTCAACCCTGAGCTATAAATATTCTCCTTTATTAGGAATTATACTCCCCCAGATAGAAATAACTTGCAGTTTGGTGCTCCTCTTGGATTGTCACCTCTTTCTAGAATGCACAAATCTATGTTATGCATCAAATATACCCATTCCTGAATCACAAGGCCCTGATCATGATCATTTGCGCCCTGGGCACATCCCATTAGATGCATTGCAATTCACTTCTTAGTTTAGTTTATTGATTAGCCCATAGGCTATATCAAAATACAGAGTTCCAAATGTATAACATTAATAAAATCCTATAAAAAACAATTTAAAATGAAATTGGGGTAAAATACAATAATTTAATATGTAGACAAGTAAAATAAGATCAAATTAAATTTCAGTATCACTCCTACAAAGTACCCCAATCCATCCCACATATGCCGATCTTATCCGAACCATTTTGCTCAAGTATTGTGCTAAGTGTTATTTTCAGATTCTGGCTACACATAAGATATGTTGTTTTAATATGAGGTTCCCAATGGGTCATTACATTGCAATGCACTCTAAACAAGACTCCCTTTAAAAATCACCTGGAAGCTACAATTGCTCCCAAATGCAGTGGTAGTGCAAATAGTAATATGGCCATATATCAGTACATCCACATAACCCCACTGCTTTGTGAGATGCATTGGCTCCCTATAAGTTTCTAGACAGAATTCAAGGTGCTGGTTAGGGCCAAGTGGAACTACCTGTCTCTAATTTCTCTGCTTAGTCCATGAGATTTGACAGAGCAGAAATGTTCAGATCCCTTCTTTTATGTTTGCAGGGTCGAGGCATTAAGTGAAGACACATTGTGTGAACAAGCTTCCTTTGTTAATCTCTTCTTACAACCAACAACTGCAAAATGGCTCGCAGGCCTTTTATAGTGTCCTATCCCCAGACAACGTCAACCAATGATTGCAGAGGCTGTTTCCCACCTTGCGCATGCGCGCAAGGCTGGAGACAGCCAGTCGGGTCCCGGGCAGCTTTTGGTCTGCCCGGGACCCTTTGCAACATTTCTGAGCCTGCTGAATGCTTCAGCAGGCTCAGGACATAACACCTTCAATGAAGGAGTGTCACCTGGAGGACCCAGGAGCCATGGTTCCTCTGTTGCAGTGCCTGCTCCATGAAACAATATTAACAATTTAACATAGTTAAAGCTGGCAGATGAAGGACTTGGGGATGGCTTCTCCCAATTCTTGCTAGTTGCCTTTGCTCTACTCAGCTTCATGTGTCTTCTTTGCAAAAAACATGGAGGAAATCTGAACTATCAAAGTTACAAAGCAGGTCACAGGATTAAACTTTGATGTGGTCAATTTGTTATTATATTATAATTATAGGTTATACTGGAGAATGTGTCATTATTTTTGTGGGGATTGTCTTTTATTTGATGAAGACTTTGCGATCAAATGACTTTAAACATTTTTAAACATCCCAAGATTTGGGCCTAACTAGAATATAAACTTGGAAAGGAGACAAACAGGCAAACAGGATGGTAGCAATAAGGCTTTGAGGTTTTCAGCGTTTTTACAAGAAGAAAGTTTTCAATGAAAACCTCCCCAAAGGATGTTCTATTTCTTTTGATTTCTGAAAGCAAATAGTCACTGAAGACCGTTCCTCTTCTAGAGCCTTCAAACACTGAGCAAAGAGGGGTAATTGCAAGCATAACTGCTAAAGATCACAGTTTAAAATCCAGACCTGGTTTGTAAACTGTCTTTCCGAAATGAGAAAACATTATGGTATGCACGGAGCTGAGACCCTGAAATGCGGATAAGCACAAATGAAATCCATGGTTAATTTTCCCATCACCCCCCTCCCATTTCAAGGGAATGAAAGATTGAGAAAGGGAAATGAGCTCATCTGAGTGGAAGGGGGAAAGAGACAACTGCATAATTTCACTGTACATTTAATGTACTGTTTATAAGAAACAGATGCTAAACATTTCAGAAGTCTCAATAAAATAGGACTTTCTGGTTCCTGGAATTAAGATTTTGCACGGGGAGGAAGGATCTGTAGACTTTCGCCAAACCGATCAACTGTTCTCATGATAATATTAAATATATTTTCTCTGAGTTGGAATTCTTTTTATTCTTAATTTTTTTTTAAAAGAAAGAAAGAAAGAAAGAAAGAAAGAAAGAAAGAAAGAAAGAAAGAAAGAAAGAAAGAAAGAAAGAAAGAAAGAAAGAGAAAGAAAGAACATTGGTGTTCATTTTAGGCAAGCTTGTAGATTTTACATCACAAACCTCTTGGAACTCTGATGCTCAAAATTTTAAGAAAATAAATGGAAAAAAATCCTTTGATTTAACACAGAAAAAGTAGGACCTCTGTTTGTGTGTGTGTGTGTGTGTGTGTGTTTAAAGAATGGTCTGATCATATATTGGACAAAATCAGATGTTAGAGGAATCCTACATTGACCTTCATAGATGATTTACTGCACATGATGCACAATAACCAAACTTGAAAATGGAAGATGTCAGGAATCAAGTCGGCATTAATCAACCAAAGATTCAACACCATGATCATCACTCCACCAATTACTCTGCTCAGGTGAAAACCAGCTTAATATCAGCTACTATGGTGATCAGAAATGTTGTGTTCTTTGTATTCCCCCCCCCC
>NW_015386692.1:82315-95460 GCF_001527695.2 Protobothrops mucrosquamatus
CATGCCCGTTGCTGGTTGGCTAACTAGCAACAGGGTCTTGCCAGCCAATGGAATTGTGTGATTACAAGCCAGGGGAATCCCATAAAAGAGGGCTCCCCTGGCCCAGAGAGCCAGTCCGGATTTACTTTATGCCTTGCCAATAAACCAAGAGCTGACTGTCACTCGACTCGTGTCTTACTGCCTGCGCGATCTAACAAGAAACATAAAACTACTGCAGCTGCTGGAAGCAGTCAGATGAATCTCAGTCTTCATGCTCTGAAGAAAAAGAGTTTGGGGGGGGGGAAATGACATCCACAAAGCAAATCAACATGAGCCTTCCATTTATTTCTATAAGCCCTTGGATTGTGGTTATTCACAGAGCAAAAGATTATCAAGGGATGACAGGACATAAATCCACCCCAGCTAATTTTGTGCTTGTCAGCTTGGTAAAAAAAGGAATGTAGAAAAACAGAAGAAGAAAGTATTTGAATTTTGGATAAGAAAAATCCATAATGATAAGATGTGAAGAGGCAACAGGAGTTTATCAAGCTTGGATATTAGTAATGGTTGCTGAGAAAACATGTTCTTACATTGTACTTTTATATAAATCATAAATCTTTAGCACAAATCTCAAGTTACAACATCAAATATTTCCTCTCTTTTTCCCTTAATATTTACTATCTCATATTGAGCTAATATAGTTCTTATTGTTATCAACTAAGTAAAACCACCTTTGTTGCATTTATCAATAGTTTTTAGCTTATATATATATATATATATATCTTAATTGTGTTTTCAGTCAATCCTTATATACCAGTGGTGGCGAACCTATGGCATGCATGCCAGAGGCGGCACTCAGAACCCTCTCTGTGGGCACGCACGCCATGCCCCAGAGATGGCAACTGTCCCTCTTCAACCAGCCGCCCGTTAACTCACCAAGGTCCCACATGGCCGGATGCATCCCAGCACGGCTGGCTTCTCTCCCCCCTGTCCCATCCCTCCTGGTCTCACATGCTCTCCTTTTCCCGGGCACAACCCACTACATCGCCTCCTCAGCTGTCAGCCAGCCATCCAGCTCAGAGGCGGCTTCTCTGAACTGCTGGTGGCAGGCTGTGGAGCCCCAGAGTGCACTGGTCGAGGGGCTGACAGGCTGTGGCTGCTGATGGACACTGTCGGCTTTGTGTGTGGGGGCCGAGGGTGTCAGGCAGCAGCCGCCCCGGCCCCTGCCTCACCTTGCCTTGCGACAATGGCACCCCCACCCTGCCTCGCCTCATCTTGCCTCATCTCACCCCACAGGATGAACCTCCTGCCCACCACCCCACCTGCCAGAAACCCCCTGGATCTCCCCCAACCCTGCCCGGCCCCCACAGGTGTCCCTCCCCAAGAGCAACATAGAGGTGACCACGCCTACCTTGGCCACACCCATCCAGTCTGTCATGACCACCACAACTACGCCCACCCAGTGGGCCACGCCCACCTGGCACCCGGCAATAAATAAGTGGGTTTTGGGTTGCAGTTTGGGCACTTGGTCACTAAAAGGTTCGCCATCACTGTTATATACAATCAATGTCCTGTTATTGCCTTTTTTCCAGGCTTTAATTTCCCCTCAATATTCAAGTTAACATTTGGTATATTATAATTTCCAAGCTTTAAATGACCAGAGTTTCCCTTATCTCAGCTTCTACATTTTTCCCTTTTTATAACAAAATCTAAAATTCTAAATACACATCTTGTCTATTTGCATATAATCTTATTCTATATTCTAAACGTTATCTATTTTTCACCATATTAAACCAAAAGTCTATTAATTTTATTACATATCTTACCTATTCAGTTATAATGTTACTTTATTTTCTAAAAAATATCTATTTTCCACCATATTCTACCCACTAATCAATAGTATAAAATCCGCTCTACTAGATCAAAACCCTAGTTTCTTTCAGCCTTACTCTAGCTTTTTTCCTTTGCCAACTAACCTTCCATGTCAGTACTTTTGAATCCTCAAACAGTTCTCCCTCTATTATTATATGTATTATTTGAAATAAGAAACACCATTTAATTACAGGGTTTTTGGAAGGACTAGCCCAATTATATTCATTTAATCTCCTCCCTATTACTCCAATTTCTCACAATTGTCCTGATAAATTTATCTTCCATTCAAGCTGTTCTTCTTCCTTTTCCTCAAATTTCTTCTGATTTATGTAAAAAGTCTTTTTCACTTTCAACTTACATTGTACTTCTTTGGGGAATATTATTTGAATTTATGGAGAAATGGAACGTGGTTTCTTTTTATTTGCAGACTATTTCTGATAATCTGACTATAGGGTGGGGACAGAGTTAAAGCTCATGCCTAGAGATTTAGGAAATGATATATTAGGTTTATGGTAAACGTTGCTTGGCTTTCCACTAGTCTCAGTATTGATAAAATACATTGTTGTAGGAATTCTACTGGACTTTAAAGTCTTTGAAGAAATTACAAAGAACATAGAATTTCTCTGCTACCTGTTATAGCACCATAATTGCAGCAACTGAAAATATATACATTTGTTTTATGAATTCACTTACTAAAGTTAATGCAACTCATAAAGTAGTGGCATCTTCTTTTTTTCAGTCTTGTAACAAATGTTTTCAAACTTTTCAAAAGTAAATGAAAAGAGATGTGTACTCGCAACAAGTTCAAAGTACGTATACTGAATTATTTTCCAAGTGTGTGAATCCCCATGTTTACCACTGTGATGTAGAACTGATGGTTCATTCATTCCTCTACTGAATAACAAATATGGAAACATAGAGGTTTGCCAGCTCTGAAATTGAGTTACCATTTGCTAACATACAGTATAATACTGTTGCTCTACGTCTTAATTAAAAGCAATTGACTACAAATATGGCAAATGATCTGGAATAATGATCTGAGACCAATTTCCCAAATTGGAATCTTAGCCAAGTAGCTAACGCTCTGTGCTCTGTAAGACAAAATGCAAATATATTTGAATCCTCATGATAAGTGCTCTCTGAGCTTCATTGTTTGCTTCAAATTCTTATTTGAGGAAGCTTAAATTTGCCCTAAACTATTCCAGTGTTTAAGTAGTGTCTCCACTTTAAGCAAATGTTAAGCTAATAGTTTTGTTTTGGATACAGACCTTCTAGTTCTGGGAAACTCCTGAGGATCACTTATTGGTCCATTTAGGCTTTTGGAGACATGCCACCACTTATGCTTTCTTTGAACTCTTTCTACCAAGTCCATTTGACTTTGGGCAGTGGAAGAGTCTGATTTTTCTCCAACAGGTCTTTCCTCCTTAAGGCACCATAACATAGAAACCTAGATTAACTTATTATCACTGACTAACAGTGGCAACAAGGGAGAGCTGTTTGGGAATCGCAGAAAAACACTGTCTTCCTTCATAGCAGAACTCCCCTCTACCTGTTAATTGTTGTTCAGGATGCTTTTTTAAAGAGCTTCCAAAATAGTGCTAAACCATATCCAAATAGAGACCAGGTATTGATTACTGACAAAAATACAATGCAGTTCTCAGCTAGTTTCCTTTATATATACCTACAAAACACAATGCAACCCCCAGCTAGCATCTGTCAGTTGATGATAGAAGAGAGAATTGACCCTTTAACCACAGGTTTAAGATTCCCTCCTAGCCTCCTCTCCCAGCCTCGAGATCAGCTTGTGGTGATATATGCAAAGCCTAGAGCCGTGGTGGCGAACCTATGGCACGGGTGGCACGTAGAGCCCTCTCTGTGGGCACGCACACCGTTGCCCAGTCCTAGGCCTTCAGCTGGGTTTTATAAAACCTTTTCACTTTAGGCCTCTGCCGCCATGTGCAAAAAAAAGGGGGGGGGGGTTCAATCAATCAATCAATTTCAACTTCTCGCGGGGAAAAAAAAGATCTCACAAAGTTGGAATTGATTGATTGAACTTTTTAGTCCCACCCAGTCTGCCGTTACCACCGCAGCCACGCCCACCCAATGGGCCATGCCCACCCGGCACCCGACGATACATAAGTGGGTTTTGGGTTGCAGTTTGGGCACTCGGTCTCTAAAAGGTTCGCCATCACTGGCCTAGAGGAAGTTTTGACAGACAGCTGTATCTACCCGTTTAGTGATCTGTCAATACTCACCTCCTCTCCAGCCCTAGCCTGAATTAAGAGAAGTTCTCCTGGTAGCTGGTGATGTTTAGTGGTAGAGAAGGAAAACAAAGTCAGGAGAATCCAACAACCCCTATATTTAATATCCCTTGTCCATCATAAATAAGGACATTTCCTAGCAATGTGCCTTGGCAAGATAAAGGCAGAAACTCTTACGCTCAAGTGGTGGGTCACACTTTAACTCAGCCTTGAGGAAGAGCCCATCATTTCAAACCACATGAGCACAACTTTGTGAAATATCAGGAACCATGAAGTCAAAACCACATCTCCCAGGCCCTTAACGTGACTTATAGAAGTAAAATTATTTTGAGAGGAAAGCAAACACACATATAAATTACTGTCATACAATAGAATTAGCAATAATTTATATATCATAATGAGTTCTTTGCCCTCATTCATTATAGTCAAAGAAAACATGAAAACAAAACCTTTTCCCCCCCTCTTTAATTAAAGCCCCAAATATAGTGAAAACTGGGGGGAGCAATGTGTGCTACTGAGACCAGCAAAATTAAAACTCTGGTTCATCAACCAGAAAGGGAGAAATTTCTTTTCAGGTCTAAAGTAGCAAACAGATCTGTTTTTTTCCATTGTATAAGTATCTATACTTCTGGTTGCGGTCCCAAAGGTGTATTTTTTTCCCCTCCATTTCAAGCTGGGCTGAGAGACATTTACACACTTTATTAAG
Organism: Protobothrops mucrosquamatus; assembly: GCF_001527695.2. Lineage (NCBI taxonomy): Eukaryota > Metazoa > Chordata > Lepidosauria > Squamata > Viperidae > Protobothrops > Protobothrops mucrosquamatus. The sequence goes on from NW_015386692.1 coordinate 87,134, forward strand.
CAGCAAGATGTACTGCGGAACAGGTTTACAGCTGAACTGTGGTGGTGTTATAGTCAGCATTTCTCACAGAATGGAATGCAAGCAGCTACCCAACCGTGCTTGCTACTAATAAATAGCAAAATCAGCCTTCTGCTGCTCAGCTTCCTGCTAGTATTTAAGAATTATAGGCATGTTATTGGAGAAGGTGGCTTTTAAACTGGGTGCATTTTCTTCCTGCAAGAGATGAATCATCATGCTCGCTCTTCATTTTCTATAGCTGCTCCGGTTAGGCCGAATAAACAGTGGAATTGCCTAAATGTTATCTTGGAAAATAGTTTTCTTGCAATTTCAAAACTCTGTAAATATATATTAGAATTCAAAATATTTTCATCCCTCCTTCTAGGTTTCAGTTTCCCCCATTTGTTCTGGCTGTGGACAGGAAAGATTTATGACATCAATGGAAAATTGTAGATACCTATAAAATACAACTGTTCCCTGGCCAGGGCTGATAAGCCGGTATTTTACATTATTTTATTTGATTATTTTTAAAATTATTTTATTAAACTTCCTATTTTTAATTTTATATACATTATAAATATAATACAAAATAAATAAGTGAATCCTATGCTTAGTTAAATTAAAATTAAAATGTTTCAAATGAAGTTATAATGTAATAATAATAAATAAAATTAATAAAATTAATAATAATAGTAATAGTAGTAGTAGTAGTAGTAGTAGTAGTAGTAGTAATAATAATAATAATAATAATAATAATAATAATAATAATAATAATAATAATAAAGTTGGAAGGGACCTTGGAGGTCATCTAGTCCTGTCCTGCTCAGGCAGGAAACCCTAGGCCATTTCGGACAAATGGCTGTCCAGTCTCTTCTTAAAAACTTCCAGTGTTGGGGCATTCACTGCTTCTGGAGGCAGGTTGTTCCACTGGTTAATTGTTCTAACTGTCAGGAAGTTTCTCCTTAGTTCTAGGTTGCTTCTCTCCTTGATTAGTTTCCAAATAGTGAAATTAAAATTAATTTATGTATTTTTAATTTTAATTTTAATTTAATTTAATTTAAATTTAATTTAATTTTAATTACATCATTTGAGACACCATATTTTAATTTTTATTTAAACTAAGCACAGGATTGACTTGTAGCATTGCACAATGGTTAAGTTAATTACTTTTTATTAGACCAAGATCTTGAAAGAAAAATAGAGAGCCATGTAGGAATGTGGAGGGCAGTGATATTTTCCTTGACAGTTCTTGTTTCTTATCACTATATGGGAGTGCTTTCCCATCCCCCTGCCACTCGTATTCAGTGAGTCTCAATCCAGCTCTTCCCTCCCCTGCCCCCCATTTCTAAATGGTGTATTTAATATTAGTTACCCCAAATACAATACATGGATATTTTGTGTGCCACCTGAATAGATGAATGATACACAAATGTAATAAATAAAATAAACATATACCAATCAGGCAAGAATAATAACAAGCCTCAAACCTGCAGATGTTACCATTTGTATGCAAGTACCGGTAATCATTAATCAGAATAGAGCTGAAATGGACCTTAGAGGTCTTCTAATCCAGCCCCCTGCTCAAGCAGGAGACCTTATATCATTTCAGACAGGTGGCTGTCCAGTCTTTTTTTAAAAAATCTCCAGTGATGAAACACCTACCATTTCTGAAGGCAAGCTGTTCCACTGGTTAATTGTCCTCACTGTGAGGAAGTTTCTCCTTAATTCCAGGGGGCTTCTCTCCTTATTCAATTTCCATCCATTGTTTCTTGTCTTGCCTTCTGGTGCATTGGAAAATAAGTTGACCCCCCCCCCTCTTCTTTGTGGCAGCCTCTCAAATGCTAGAATACTGCTATCATGTCACCCCTAGTCCTTCTTTTCTCTAGACTGGCCATACCCAATTCCTGCAACCATACGTCATATGTTTTTGTCAGGTGTTGGCCTTGCTTGTTTTCTCAACAGGTGACCCTCTTTGTGACTCACTTTGTTATAGAATCTCCACCTTTTTGTGATTCTATTTACTTTTGCAATTATAGCAAAAGCATTTATAAGCTCCTGGCTTTCCTTCATTGGTTCCAGGAGACAGTGGAATATTTTGCATGATCACATCCTGAATACATAATATTAAGAAAAAAATGAAGGGAAACATGAAAACCTAAGATGAATGATCTAGATACTTGCATGATATAATGAGCAAACAGCATGAAATAATGTGATGAACAAAAGTAGACATACATCAACTCACAAAAATGCTATTAATATTTGGCCAAAACCCCCCATCACAGCAGTCCTGTTTTTGGAAAGGCTCGTCGATTTCAACACCTGCATGAGGATTAGCATTTCAGCAAATCTAGTCAATTCTCAGCTGTCAGAATAAAGCAAGACAGGAATAAATTATTACAAAACAATTGTTATTGATTTTTTTTCCAATTTTGTGACGCTTTCTTGCACTTTACAGGAGAGAAATCATGCTTGGCCTTACTGCATTGCCACTGATCACATTATAGCAACAAATATATCTTTGAGCCAAATAGATACAGTTAGTTGCACTTGAGGTTATAATATCGTTAGAGAAAAATGTAGTAGTTAAACTAAGAATGAAAATATTTGTATGGAAAGTAGAACAATGGAAAGAGTGAGGTCTTCAAGATTATTCCAGTCTCATTCCAAATTCATTAAATTTAGCATGTTATGTGTCCACAAAAATACACCTAATTATTATTACTATTTTTGGAAGACAGGCAGTAATAATGATTCAGCTTCTGATTCAACAGTTTGAGGGGGTTTCAAGAACTTTGTTTTTTAAAAAAATAGGCAAACGGTACACCAAAACAAAATTACAAATAAAAAGCATGTAGCAAGATCTCATCTGGGTCTGTCACCAGGACCAGAGGTTTTAATCTTCCGAGCTTTTGGATTCAAGCTGGAGAGAAGCTCCTTGAAGATGGACTCCAGTATGAGTCCAAAAGTTCAGAAGACTAAACCCCTGATCCCAGGGACCAACCTAGATGGGATCTTGCTACATTATCCTGGGACACGTATATTCACCTTCATTCATGAAAAAACATGTAAATTTAAAAAAATATCCAAAACATTTAAAAGAAAGTTTGTAATCTTTTGGAGAGGTTTTCAAATATCTTCGCATTCTTTGAAATGATCATATTAATCCATGTGTTCAAAAAAAGGGGGTGATTAAGAAATGGGAGGAACCAAGAAGAATCAAGAAGTTAGAACTCCCCCATGCTGGCTGGGAAATTCTGGAAATTGAAGTCCACAAGTCTTAAGGTTGCCACAGTGGAACATTTCTGCTCTAAAGCAAATTCTGCATTTGGATTTGTGATAATATTAGCAAAAGAGTATCCAAAGTCCGTTAGAAGTTTTCCAAATAATAATAATGAATTGTTTTAACTGTGAAAAACAACAAAACAGTATTTCAGGCTTGCTACCTATAAACCTCAGTCACTTTTATATTGTGTGGTTTGCCTGGTGCTGTGTTTTTTTCTGAAGTTTTTGATAATGTATTCATGCTAATCAGCCTAAAAACAGTAGGATCATACTGTTGTTATGAGACCCAAGCAGCAGAAGTGATAGTTACAGTACCCACAATTAGAGGAGCTAATTTCTTATTACCTACCAATGTTAAAGGATGGAGTTCCTCTGAGACAGCTTGTTGTTTATCCTTTTTTTTACGAGCAGAAAGGATTTGTGTTTGGCACCAAACTAAAGGGCAAGACAAAGCTCTCCTGGCTGGCTGGCAAAAGGGTAATGATTGGCGGAAACCATTCTGTGCTCATGCCGGAAATGGAAAGAAAGCTCTAATTGATTGTCATTCTCTCTGGGGATTGCAGATTCACAAAGTTTCCATAGCCATTCCAATGTCATCTTCAACAGAACAGTCATACAAGCCTTGCTTCATTGAAATATTGCAAGCAGATGACATGAACTAGGATTCTATGTGAGCTTGATTGACGGCTTCTACCTTTTTCTATTTTTGCTCTCCTTTCATGCGGTGGGTAATTGTGTAACAGATGTTTTGTAGGAAACAAGAGTGATATACTCTTAGTTCTCTGTTCTTTTGACTCTAAAAGGCAAAGCCTCCTTTTAGTGACACTCAGTGGCTATATGAACACATCCATGTACTGTAGTAACAATACAGTCATTGCTTTTGTCTTGGATTGTTTTTTCCAACATATTAGTCCTGTCAACATTCCTAGTTTTCTGGTGGTCCCAAGCATTAGCCAGGATGAATCCCAATGCTGATATTTGCTGTGACTGTGCAATCAATATCCCTCTTTTATTTAGTACTTGGAGATGTCTTAGTACTGCCAACAAAATTCAGCTGTGCAATCTTTTGTTGCATTTTTTAATGGTACTGAGGCAGCAGTACATGAGAGTGCTACAGATGAAAAACATCTGGATCTTCCATACAATCCCTTACAAACAAGGCAGGACATTTGTGTTCAACAAAGCCTAAAATGAAGTCCCTTCAATCTCTCCTAGTTCAGAAATCATGCAAAATTTGTGTTACACCTAACATAACTGCGTTGTCTTCAATATTATTGTATCCCTGAATGAAAGACACAATTTTCAGTTATCTCTTCCAAATAGAAATGCTTCATTGCTTCAACAAGCCTTAACCATGGGTATCTGTTTCTTATCACTGATTCTCTTTTCAGTCTTTGCAGTTGGGGAGCGGGGGAGTGTCCCTGTTCCATTCACAGAAAACCAGCTTAAGGGAAATCAAGAATCAATGAGGAAAGTAGGAGGGGAGAATGACAAGTCAGGGCAGGCCAAGATAAGCAAAATTGTTTACAAACTCAAAGGATAAGAGATTTCAAGGCTAAAGGACTGCCATGTAGGAAAGTCCAACCTCTAAAAGTTCCAGGGGAAACTTGAAAAATGATTAAGATGAAGCAGAATATTTGCTTATGCTTGGTGTTTGTTGTTTGAGGACTGCATACATTCCAGTCAAGGACTTCCTTGTTTGTGGAATATTCATAACATTCTGATGGCTCATCTAGCCCACCAGTATGAATGCCATCCACAACAAAGGCAACCCAAATGGTGTGAGTAATTGAAGCCAGCATGAGGACAGAAGAAGGAACTAAAGTGAGAGGATATTTATTTACTAACAACATCTGTTGAACATATTGTAGCCTGGGTTTACTTTAGGACAATCCTAAATGTTTCAAATAGGAGAAGGGCTGAAACAAAATGTTGCCTATGTTAGGCCCAGCAGTTGACTTTGTTACAGAGTGCTCTTATTCCCTCTCTCATGTCCCCTGAGGACAATCTGTAGCTTCTTAAGCTAGAAGACAGCAAGAAGTAAACTAATTTTGGAAACACTGGACAGATTAAGGAGCTAATCTTTCAGGGAAAGCATGAGTTTACCCACCTTCAGGATACAAGGAGTTCCTTTTTAATTCTGCATGTAAAATGGAGTCCCTGTCCCCCATTTCAATCAACGAGCAGACAAAACAATTCTTATATAAGAAGTCAAAGTCTAAGAAAATATGCTGAGGAACTTCTGAAGTCCTGTACAGGTAGTCCTCGACTTATGACCACAACTGAGCCCATAATTTATGTTACTAAGTGAAACATTTGTTAAGCGAGTTTTTTCCCATTTTACAACTTTCCTTGCCACAGTTGATAGCAGTGTTCCAATATCTCAGTGGCTGCCACAAAGAAGAGAAAGTCAAGCTATTCCTCAAAGCACCTGAAGGCAGGACAAGAAGCAACGGATGGAAACTAACTAAAGAGAGAAGTAACCTAGAACTAAGGAGAAATTTCCTGACAGAACAATTAATCAATGGAACAACCTGCCTCCAGAAGCTGTGAACGTGCTTCTTAAAAACACTGGAAGTTTTTAAGAGACTGGACAGCCATTTTTCTGAAATGGTGTAGGGCAGTGATGGCGAATCTTTTAGAGACTGAGTGCCCAAACTGCAACCCAAAACCCACTTATGCATCGTCGAGTGCCGGGTGGGTGTGGCCCATTGGCTGGGTGTGGCCCATTGGGTGGGCATGGCCAATTGGGTCGGTGTGGCTGCAGTGGTAACAGCAGACTGGGTGGGACTAAAAAGTTCAATCAATCAATTCCAACTTTGCAAGATCCTTTTTTTCCCCACGAGAAGTTGAAATTGACTGATTGAACCTTTTTTTTTTTTTTTTGCACACGGCAGCAGAGGCCTAAAGCGAAGAAGTTTTATAAAACCCAGCTGAAGGCCTAGGACTGGGGCGACGGCATGCATGCCCATAGAGAGGGCTCTGAGTGCCGCCTCTGGCACCCGTGCCATAGGTTTGCCACCACTGGTATAGGGTTTCCTGCCTGAGCAGGGGGTTGGGCTAGATGACCTCCAAGGTCCCTTCCAACATCATCATTATCATCATCATCATCATCATCATCATCATCATCATCATCATCATCATCATCATCATTATTATTATTATTATTATTATTATTATTATTTAAGTGAGTCACTGCAGTTATTAAGTTAGCAACACGGTTGTTAAATGAATCTGTCTTCCCCATTGACTTTGCTTGTCAGAAAGTCACAAAAGGTGATCACGTGACCCTGGAACACTGCAACCATCATAAATACGAAGCAGTTACCAAGTATCTGAATTTTGATCACATGACCATGAGGATGCTGCAACGGTCATAAGTGTGAAAAAATGGGCCTAAGTCACTTTTTTCAGTGCCATTGTAATTTTGAATGGTCACTAAATGAACTGTCGTAGGTCAAGGTCTACCTGCAATTGAACTCAGATGAGTTCAAAAACTCATTTCTAAAAGCACTCAATATCAAGGAGGCAGTTGATGGAGCAGTAATGATCACCGTATGACAATGAATGAAAAGCACTCATTGCAGGCAGCAAAATGTTCTGATTGTTCTTCAGTTGCTGAAAAACCAATCAGAGGAGGAGAAAATTTGGAGTAAAATTGCAGCAAAACCAATTGAAGCCAAATGCGGAGAGGCCTAGCGAGGCCTAGTGAAGCCCGGCCTGGGGGCCTGGTGGCCAGGAAGTACTGCGGCCCGATGTGGCGGCCTGATGCGGCAGTGACTTGACGGCCTGCGGAGGGCGGAGCTGCGGAGGGCGGCCCAGACATGGACTGGCCTAGTGAGGCCTAATGAAGCCCGGCCTGGGGGCCTAATGGCCAGGAAGATCTGCGCCCTGACACGGCCAGGAAGACCTGCGACCAGGACGACCAGCGGCCCGACGCGGCGGTGGCTCACCGGTCCGGCGCGGCAGCGGCCTGGTGGCCCAGCGCGGTGACAGCTCGGCGGTCCGAAAGACCTGGGAACTTACCATCGTTCCTCAACCCATCCTACCCCATTTGAAATTGCCATCACGAGGACTTTCTCCCCTCCCCCTACTTTGCTGATGGACCTCCAATACGATGGACTGTATTCGAGGAGGGAACTGCGGGCCCTGCGCGACTCCCCCATCGCGCAGGCACCCTGAGAGGTGGCACTCAGCGATAGCACTGAGGGACCTAAGAAGAAAAAAACTACGGGTCTTCTTAGAGGGGTGTTTTATCAAATTTTTAGGGGGTTCGGGGTTGGCCCGAGAGGAACCTGGGGAGTCCTCTCTGAGGCCAAGGCCAGTCCTATCTGGGGGGCGCGGGGTGGTAAGGGAGGAGACTGGGAAGCTGGCGGAGGGTGGTGTGATAGGTACGATCAGTGGGAGGGGCAGATATGGCGGGAGCAGAGGACCACATCGGGTTTTGGGAGCACACACACGCTGCTTACAAGCTTGTGGATGCTCCAATCCTCAGGGCTCTACTTGACCTCCAGGGACCTCTGATCCTCAGGCCCGGGATCACCGGCTGATGCTGTGCAATGCCAGGTCCGTGGTGAATAAGGCCCCCCTCATTCAAGAACTTATTCATGAGGGGGGAGCGGACCTGGCAGGTATTTTTTTATTTTTTTATTTTTTTATTTATTTTGATTTATATCCCGCCCTTCTCCCAACGGGACTCAGGGCGGCTCACAACATATTTAAAAACAAAAACATATTTACAATCCCCACCAAATAAAACCAAATTAAAACCAAATATTTTAAAGTTGTGCTGTTTAAAATTTTCTTAAAAATAAACCCAATTTAAAATCCTCCCTAGGCCAGGCCGGCTTGCTGGAAAAGCCATGTCTTGAGGGCGCGGCGGAAAGTAAGGAGATCCGGAATCATCCGGATCTCGGGGGGTAGTTCGTTCCAGAGGGTGGGGGCACCCACAGAGAAGGCCCTCCCCCTGGGGGTCGCCAGCCGACATTGCTTGGCCGACGGCACCCTGAGGAGACCCACTCTGTGGGAGCGTACCGGTCTATGGG
>NW_015386692.1:99399-101791 GCF_001527695.2 Protobothrops mucrosquamatus
CGTTCCCACGTGACGCCGCTGCTGCGCGAGCTGCATTGGCTGCCTGTGGCCTTCTGGGTGCGCTTCAAGGTGCTGACTATCATCTTTAAAGCGCTCCATGGCATCGGACCCGGATACCTTCGAGACCGCCTCCTGCCGCAGATTACCTCCCATCGACCTGTACGCTCCCATAGAGTGGGTCTCCTCAGGGTGCCGTCGGCCAGACAGTGCCAGCTGGCGACCCCAAGGGGGAGGGCCTTCTCGGTGGGAGCTCCCACCCTCTGGAATGAACTGCCCCCAGAGATCAGGGTTATCCCTGATCTCCCTTCCTTTCGCCGCGCCCTCAAGACTTGGTTATTCCAGCTCGCAGGACTGGCCTAGGGTAATTTTTAGAGGGGTTTTAATCAATATTTTAAATTGGACAATCTTTAATAATTTTTTTAATTAATTTTAAACCTGTATTGTTATTTATGTATTTTAATTGATTGTCAGCCACCCTGAGTCCTACGAGGAGAAGGGCGGGATATAAATCTAAATAATAAATAAATAAATAAATAAATAAATAAATGTACACTGATATATTTTCCCCATAACCTGCAATTCCATGGGAGAGGTAGACTTCTTAATGTGTCGTCTTCTGTGGAAAGTGATTTATAAGCTGCTTTTGGTAAGATCTATGCAAGCTATGCTTCCTGTCTATTGGCCGTCACTTGTAACAGTTACCAGTCCTATGGAGGGTATGGCAGGACTTGGTTCACTGCCTCAATATAGTTTGCTGTTTGTTTTATATTGGTCTCTTAGACTCCATATGGATCTTGTATATGTCTAATGGGATAGCCTAGGTGTTTACCTGGTGCTGACTTTGTGCTCTGATTCAGTTCGTTGAACCTAAACATCCAGCTATATCCAGTAAAGTGTGACCCTGCCCAAGGAAGATCACTCTTCTTGAAACATTAAGTACAGTACTAAGAAACATTGGTATTATTTTGACTTACATTTTGGGTAATAATTTAGGAACTATTTTCTAGGAATTTGAAGTTAGAAGGGAACAAATCAGTGGTGGGATTCAAATATGTGAACAACCAGTTTTCTGTGTGGATGCTGCTTCCAGAAGTCCATTCTGGGCCTGGTCAACAAAAAAATTAGCTACCAGTACTACAGAAGTGGTGCGAACTGGCTGAATCCTACCACTGGAACATCCATATGATGTTACTAGATTCATTGAGAGAGTACAAACTATGTTACAGCAATCAGCTTCTCAGCTGTGATAAATCCCATGTTCAGATCACAAAATATTTGGATATATCTGAATATATTACAGTAGTTGCTTGGGGAGAAGTCCATTATTTTGATATCTGCTTATTGATAGCCACAACTAAAAACAAAACCTGAACTAAATGAACTATTGCCAGTTTTTTATATAGTACTTTTTAAATATCAGAATGCAAATTAAATGGAGACAGTAATCACTTCAGAAAATTAACTGTTACCAGAAGTAGACAATATGGAACATTACTCAAAAAATGCCAGTGGTGTCCACAGCAAATGACAAAATACTGATACCAAATAACGACAAAAGCATATTAACAATCATGCAAATACTGTAATTACATATTTGGGTCAGGATATCTCTTACAACTATGTAAACCATGGCATTTGCATGAGGACATTGTCATGTATGTGTCATTATTTGCCTCCCCACTCAATGGATAATATTCTGATACATTGCAAAGTGTTAGCCATTACCCATACATAGAACCAATACAATATGATGAAAATTGATATGGCTTTCTGATTCTATAAACTAAGTAAAATTGAAGTAACTTGGTCATATCTATGGAAGACTGACTATGCATAGAATTATAATCTGCTACATTTACCTGAACTATCAGTCTGAAAATGCACCCTTTTAAAGACATTGTTAAATAACCTTGGTTCATCACACAAGCCATCAATGAAGTTCCAGTTTATTATATATTTATCATTTTTCTCTCTTGTTTTTTCACATTATTCTAGATTCAAGAAATCTAATGCAACTTTCCTTCTTTAGGAAACAAAAGGGAGTTGGACATCTGCCCGCCGGGTTTTCAGGCATTCCATCAGCCGAGGACCCGGGGTAGGGGCGGGGGGGTAGCGGTCATTATAAGGGAGAGCCTTCGTCCTAGGGAGACACTGTGCCTCAGATAGACGGTGTGGAGTCCCTCCTTGTGAAATGGCAAGGGGTTCAAGTGGGCTTGTTGATTATATACCTGGCTCCCTGCTATGTATCAACGGCCCTGCCTGAGCTGGCTGACGTGATAGCCGGGGTGGCGGTTGGAACCCCCAGACTTATGGTCTTGGGGGATTTCAACCTTCCATCAGCGGGCGAGACGTCGGCGGCAGCTCAGGAGTTCTTGGCTTCCATGACGGCCTT
>NW_015386692.1:104502-116547 GCF_001527695.2 Protobothrops mucrosquamatus
TTTAAATAGGGACAATTTTAATGATTTTAATAAGACACAGCTATAAATATTTGGTTTTTAATTGGCTTTTATAGGGGAAATGTTTTATATTGTTTTAACATGCTGTGAGCCGCCCTGAGTCCCATGGGGAGAAGGGCGGCATATAAGTTAAATAAATAATAATAATAATAATAATAATAATAATAATAATAATAATAATAATAATAATAATAATAATAATAATAATCTTCAGACTTGGTTGAAGACTTGGTTTTGATTTGGTAGAAAAGAGCAGCATCTGGCACAAATTCCCCATTCTCATAACCTGAATTTTCTGAATTCCTTCTCACAATATTATTCGGAGGTTCTAATTATTTCATTGGGCAGTGGAAGCCTGACAGATGCTGCTCCAGGAACAGTTTTCAACAAGATTCCTTAGCATTCATCAGGCACGCCTTGCAAACCTTCTTTTCTCTACCCTAGATATGGCCAGCCCATTGACTGACATTGCACTCTTTTATTCTCAGGATGGAACTTGACTGCAATGCTTTAAAAGAAGGTTGCAGATGCATAGCTGTTCCAGCAAAGATCCATCAAAAATAATCTCGGGAGCAATTTCCTAAGCTGCTATTATTTCTGTTTGTAAATCTTCTTCCAATATTGTTGAGACAGTTTTCTTTTTTCCTAAATATAGCACTCCCTTATTGTTACATTTTGTCCTCCTGAAATAGATCTTGCTTACTGAAAGCAATATTCAGTGAAGGGTTTAGTGTGCATGTATTTTATAGCTGCAATAGAAACTTACTTGCCTCTGAGCCGATCATCATTTTTCTGAGACATTTGCCACAATCAAGAAAACAAGAAGAAGAAAAAAATGCAATTGCAAAGCAGGGAGCTTCCTAAAGCAGAAGTTTTCTTCAAATTGCAACAGAGGAAAAAAGGAATCCTGGGAATCTTGGAATGTTTGATATTATTTCTTTCATAGTGCTGTTGTAAGATAACTAATAAAAGCATTCAGGGAAATGGGAAGAGGGAAGGTAAAATTTCTTTGTGCGTTTGTACAGATATTTCCACACTTTCTCCAAAGTAGAGTTATTGTTGCAATTGTTTGAAATAAATTCCTGATATCTGAATTATCAACATGCACTCAGTGTATTTTATGAAAAATGTTATTTTAGAATACAAAGAGTAACCATATCTCACTGTCATGCATAAGCTTGAACGTCCATTTACCATTTTCCTGTAAGATAAACCACAGATAAGAGGCAGAAACATAGAAGAGGTTATATCTGTTCAGGACATTACCAACAAAAGCAGATGTGGGTTATTTGTCTATGAACTGTTTGCAGATGTGGATGAGAAATATTAAAATGTAGAGGTGTGACTACTATCCTGGAATAAGTGGTGAAATTTAATATAATGATGCGTCTCTGTTCTAACCTACCTGTCCCATATGCCATGTTGTAATAACAAGTTAGGAAAAGTTCTAAGTAGTCAACAATCTACTAATAAGGAAGCCAGTTCTGCCAGCTAATTGGAAACCTATAAAAATTACTCTAGTGAAGAAGAAAAAAGTTGATCCTTAACCAATATGTACAAAAAATCCTTCCTAAGTCCCATAAATAGCAACCAGTAAATAAACATGACTTCAGATGAACTTGATATTAAATATTGTTTTGAAATCTTTTGATGAGGTCAATCTTCAGACTTTTGCATGACCTCCATTATTACAAGACTGTTTTCTTGCAAGACTAGAGAATGCAAAGTTGCCTCTTCATCCTTCCATAATTCTTTCATCTTCATAATAGTGGTTCCTGGAGACTTGAGGGCTCATATCCATTAAATTGTAAAAGAAAACCTATTATGGGATCATTTAAAGGGGATGCATCAAATTATCCCAATTCCACTTACTTTATGAGTTGTATAAATATGAGCACTATTTATTTATAATTTTAGTTGCAGCACTCATTCAAGACTGGATCCACACATGCATTATAACCCATTCAGATATGTTAAGAAAATTCAGATATGTGTGTTAATCGCACAGGCAGGTGGAACAAAGGCGATGCCGTTTACATTTTTAAACTCCAGAATTGGGAGAAACACCATATAGGTTTTAAATGAATTTCTTGTACATAAATAACCTTTAAAGTCAATAGGACAATGCAAACAATGGAGAGGAAATTATAGAAACAGTGGCAAAGGGAACATCTTGAAGGGCTTTAATGATTGGGAAAGTGAGCTATTAGCAGCAATTAAGGACAATACTCCAACTAGGTCCTTATTGAGTTACAGACCTTTAACACGCCTTGAAAAGTGTAAATAGGAAGAAATCCAAGCAATGTATACTCCTAGTCAGATAAAGTCAATCTTAATTGAGTTCCATCTGAAAGACTTAATTTCTAAAGTATCTCCTAAGTGGCAAGGAAGGATCCAGCAATGTTGAGGATGTATTAAAGTAACCATGGAAAAGGAAGGAAGACAATTCAAAGATAGAGGAGTAAGGCAGAAGAAAAATAAATAAATAATAAATATAGCAATGCAAGTAGCACAGCAATGAAAAGAAAAGGTAAAACAAGGGGAAATGTGGGCTTTCCTTCTTAAAGCTACAATAGCAAGAATAAAATCTAACTAAATGTTAACTGCTTTAAAAAGCAGAAATATACATTTTCTACAGCAACTGCCTCATTTATAAAATAGGAGGTATGTTTCAAATATTTCTCCAGATGTGTTTTTTTTCCTTCAAAGATCCCTTTTTCCTGGTTTGGACAATTTTATGTTTTCGTGTGCTGCTGAGCACAATCAAATAGATAATCCTATCCATTCTGATTGTGGGATGCCAACAGACAAAGCCAAGGAATTTTCTAATATAAACTACAAGATATAAATTCTAGACAGGGTCTTCCCATAAGATGATAGGGACTAAGGAATGAACCAAAGGCTAGGGAGAGGCCAGGCCACACATAAGCAGAAAAAGGATTTTCTTTCTTCATCAAGTGCATAGAGATTATGGTTTGAGCCTAAAGTGAAAAATGAAGCAGAGCAAGAAATGCATAGCCTTTATCATTCTTGTCATTTGTGTCTTATACTTGCTCTTTTGAAACAGCAGATATTGTCCTGCACTGGTTACCTGTGATCATTATTACAGCTGCTGAACTTTGGAAGACTTCTGGTGTTGCAATTCTCTGTACTAGTGGGTTGATTCCTATATTGCTTCCCTTTGGGTGGATGTAATCATGAAGGTAACCATAAAATAATGGATATCCACCATGTCTGATTCCTCACTTCTTCCTTCTAGCACTAGCAATAGCACAGACCTATATAACTTTCACAGTGCTTTACAGCCCTCTCTAAGAGGTTTACAGAATCAGCATATTGTCCCCCAACAATCTGGATCCTCACTTTACCAACGTCAGAAAATGGAAGGCTGAATAATCTTGACCAGTAAGACTCGAACTGCTGAACTGCTGACAGTCGGCAGTCAGCAGAATTAGCCTGCAATGCTGCATTCTAACCACTGTGCCATCAGCAGTCCATTCATTCAAGTCCTACAATTCCTGCTGGTGATTTTCTCCTTCATGTTTTTCTTGTTCAAAACAATGACTTCTGCCATCTAACCCAGACATAAAATAACCAAGGTGGAGGCAAATCTATGTCTCAAGAAAAGGATTGGAAGGATACAACATCCAGTGACTGTGGAGGGTCTTCTGTTGTTTGTTTTATTTTCATTGTATTGATCAAATTTTGAAACTGTCCATGCCCCTCACCGAGGGACTCTTGATTATATACAGATAAAATATTAAAAGAAAAATGTTATATGAAGGTAACAGCCTTTGTTGGTTTTCTAATTCTTGAAAGATAATGAGAGTTCAACGTGGCAATGGAAATGGACACCCAAGGTTCTCATGTGTCTATCCTCTACAGCTGTACTGAAAGGAGTGGTTGTATATCTTGATCTGGGGAGAGGGGAGTGAGAAAAAAGGGAGTGCGGTGTTTTCTCTCCATTGTATTTTTTTACTGGATCTGAAGTTCTCTCTTACCTGTCTTTCTAGGGACTTGCAGAAACTCTGCAAGGGAGACCATCAGACTGGTAGATGGGTTTGGCTATATCCGATGTTATTCACTTGGAATGTGGCTATCTGTCCCCAATTCCTGCCTCAGTGCAGTGTACTGAACTAGTTAAGTCTGGGTGTTAGCAGAGGATGGAATACAGATTATTATGATCAAATCATTTGTATTCCATGATTTTGAACTTTCCTAGATGCATCTGATTGGCCATTATTAGAAAAGGACTGCTGAACTGAATAGGACCAGCAGGCCTGCTCTAATGGTCTTAAGAGAGTGGCCAAAGAAATTGAACGGATGCCTGGACTTATTTTTTTTTTTCTGACTGTATCTTCTCCCAAGCGTAATCTGAGGTATGGTAGCAAGTTTTGTTTTTCTGTAAACATCATTTTTCTTCAACACCTGAGTTAAAGATCGAAGCAAAGATACTTTATCAGAGTCTCGATTCACAGGGCTAATTGCCTGGATACAAGGAGAAAGACTTGGGGGGGTGGCAGGCACCAAGGCAGAGACCGTTCTAGATAAATACTGCCATTTTTAATGGAAATGTTGCCAGTCTGCTAAGAGCCTTAGAAACTACAGAATGCTTTAAAATGATGTCATGATCTAAGGGGTTTAGTCTAGAAATAGAGAGAGGCCATGCCTAGTCAATTACTTGGCAGAATTTTATACACTACCAGCCTTGTTTCAGCCACTTCACAAAGCATCTCTTGAGAAGGAAAACAAGTTGGTCTTTGTAAATAAAAGTTCATGCAATTGCATAATGAAGCCATTTTCTAAATCGGTAGTGAATGAATTTTTTTTTTAAGCGATCAGATTTGATGAGAAGAAATGGGGAAAAGGAGAATCTAATAAAGAGTGTTAAGATGCCCGTTTTCTAGCAAAGTCTAAGACTTCTTGGGTACTTGATTTCATCTTGAAGTTTTCAAATGACAAAAAGAACATCGTATCTCCGTATCCTCCTTCTGACTGTGGGTCTACCCATCTCAAATTTTCCATGCCTGTGATACTTTGAAAGATATCCTGTAAGCTAGCCATCGTTGGCAAGGTCTTATTAAGTGTTGAGCAGGAGATGTGAGAGGAAGCGTGGGGAGGTCTGACTTGAATGCTGCGTGGGTGGCTCTCAAGCTGGAAGGGGAAAGGGGAATGACGATCCTGAAAAAGTTGGCGGAAGCCAGAGCTTTGAATCCAGACTCAGCCTGTATCCTGACTGAGGGGAGATAAGGTGGCAGCGCAGCTCGGGCTGCTTTCCTGGAATACAATCTGCATTTTGACACTCTCTGTTAAGCACTGCCCATCTGTATGTTATTCAGCCAGAGCCTCCAGGGAGAAAGAGGAACTCCAGACTCCGAAAGCCAGTGAGAAAGAAAGCAAAGGCACTCACTCTTCTGAGAAGGAACTGTTGCAAATTGACTTAGCAGTCCCACATCTGGAAGCTGATACTTAAAATAACCGAGGCGCCACTCGAGCAAGTGGGCCGGGGAGGCAATTAAAGCAGAAGCAAGAAGCAAGAAACTGGAAGATCCCTGCTGAATGTAAAGGGAGGAGATGGCTTTGATCTTGGCCTGGACCCTGATTTTTCCTATATTCTCCTTCCTGGGATGTTTCTCCTTAAGCTCAGCTTCGGCAGAGGACAACGCTTTTCATTTTGACACTGAAGAGAGCTCAGCCCACGGTAGCCAAGACAATAGCCTTCTCAGAGGGCAGCAGCAAGCTATAGTTTTTACAAGCTGGTCGCATTTTGCTGAGGTACAGTCACTCTCCTGTCTGTTGACCTTTCTCCTCCTTTGTATCCTTTCTCTCATATTTGTTTAAGACTTCAAACGGGTAATACAAATGTCCTCCACTTGAAAGCAGAAGTGTGGGGCTAGGAAGATTGTAAAGCTTTTTAAATGCTGCTAGAAAAGATTCCCTTTCAAATTCCAAAGTGCATCTCCTGGTGCAGTACTGTACTGCAAATTCAGGTTAGCTGGCTTGGCTTTTCATGAAAAAAAAAACAATAACTTGGCCTACCAAAGAGTTTCAAGTAAACTAACTTACAGTACCACTTTCCCTTTGAAAGAGAAGTTTGTACTTGTGTTGAGATTGAGGCCTCTGGAATTGCAGAAAGATTTGAGGAAAGAGTTATTGGTTTGTCAGGAGAGAAAAAAATAAGTTAAATAACAAAATCTGATGATTTCACTGTCTTTGACAGTAAGGATTTGTTTAGTTGCATGAATATACAGTTCATCCCATTCATTTCGGTTTGAACACATAGTCCCATGATCTATGTGAATCAATTGACCAGTAAAAGTTATTATATTGTTTAACTGCAAAATATGTATTCTTATGAGAAAAGATCTATTTTCCTTGTTTTAACTTGAGTATTTCTTGATTGTTACAATATTCTTATTTTTCTCAGCCAAAATCTTTATTAGGGTTGGTATCACCATGTGATTAACCTTCAAAAATTCCCTTAGAAACAAGGGAATATACCATATCCACTATGGTATAAAAGAAAGGACTTTGCACATGAAAAGGATGTGTGTACAGGACTGCATGCTCCTTAAATACAAATTAGGAACACCAATGAAAATAAGGCTTTGTATTATGGTTCTATGATTATATCACATGGGTCTATTCTATTCTCCCAATTTGGAAGTATAATGTTAGAAGTAGTTATATATCCTACTGAGTAGAATTCAAAACTGTAGTATGGTACAGAACCTTAGCCTATAGACTTTGTGTTACACCTAGAGGAATGTTTGTGCGCAACCTCATCAATACTTCATTTGCTTGTTTGGAAGTCATTGTCACAGAGTTCAGGACTTTTGTCATAACAATTGTTTTCTAAGTGTAAGTTCATAACACTCAACTTTAGAAAATAAATGGCTGAAGACCATCTGCAGCAAAATGTTCTTCTACCTTTATGAAAATAAAGAGTGTACTTTAATGACATAAAATTATAAGTATTTACTCAAGAAGATGTAAAATGTATGAGATAATGATAATGAAGTAGGTTTTATTTCCATCTTGGATACTTGTCATTGATTGATTTTGGTGTAAGTGTAATTCACAGCTGAGGTGGGAGGGGAAAACACAACTTGACTTGGGTGGGAGAAACTATATCCTGTAACAGTGATATTGTGTAGGAGGCAAATTAAGACAGAGAGGTCATGGGAAAGAAGAGAATTTGGACAATAACCTAGAAAGTGTGCAGAGCTTAGCCCAAAATGAATTCCCAGGATTGAAGCATTGGTTCATTACTACCGTACTAAATTTAACAGATACATGTATAGCAGGTTTTAAATTGAACATCTTGGTTTGCAGCTAAGCTTTCTTTGAACCAGTATTTAGCAAAAGAAGAATTTATAAAAATATATTATTGTTGTCATTGTAGTATTTTCCACAGTTTGAATTTCTTATTTTCATGAATAAGAAATTCTTGTGAAATCCTCGATACTCATGTTCAGAAGAAAAAAAAAGACCTCTAAAATCTGACAAGTAGTTGAACAGGAACTCCAGCTTAAGATTATATTAAATAGATGCATTGCTATAAGTATACCCCTCCCAATGCTGGATGCAAATTGCATACATTTGTTAGTATTTGCCAATAGCCATTAAAAATGGAATACCTTATTTTTTTATTGAGTAAAGTATCTGCTCAAATTTATTAGTATGCCTTATCAGAAAAAATACATTTATTTATTCATTTTTATCTTGCCTTTTTGCTCTAGCAAGCATTCATAAAAGAATGCTCATAAGAGAATATATGGGACAGTGACTCAATCAAAAATCAAAGACCAAAACTTATGCTTAACTTCTTTCCCCCGGGATCAATACATTTACTGCTTGATTGGCTGGGTGAGGTAGAAATAGCAAGACCTGAACATCTTAGCTCACAAAAATCCCCTAAATGGATGAATAAGATTAATTTGGGTTTCCTATCCCTGCACATTTTTACATTGGGTTAGGCTTCACCACAAATGTTTACTTTTAAGGAATTGCAGCCAAGCAAATATTTTTCTGCCAGCACCAGGCACTGCTTTAGTTGGAAATTAAATCTGGGTCAAGTTAATATCCACATCTCTGTACAGTATAGGCAAGCCCTTAATACTATAGGCAAGGAAGAATAAAGATGCAGTCTAAGCAGAAGGGCTTATTATTTCCATAGGAAATTTTAACCATACATGTTTCTCTAGGAAATCCAGTGGAAATTTGCTTTTAATTTGTGCTTTTAATTATTATTAACTAAATACATGCATCCTATTAATATTTAACATATATATTAATGTCTTCACAAACCATACTGTGCACAGAAAGTTTTCTCCAGTTAATTGGGTTTTTAGATTTTTATTTTTTTTTACTTATTTAGGTGTCTTTAAGTCAGTTTTGACTCTTGGCAATTACTCTACAGTTTTCTCAGCTACATTTTTGAAAATGTCTTGCCATTGCCTTCTTCCTAAGGCTGAGAGGGAGTGGTTGGCCCTGCTGGCTTTGTACCTAAGGGAGAACTAGAACTCAAAGTTTTTTGGTTTCGAGCCCAATGCTCTCAATTTGAATTTATAATACAAATTTTATTAGTGACTTTGATTGAATGACTTAGAAAAGCATTATGATGCACAATTATATCCTCAAAGATTACTAGCCCCAATGCAAGGTAATTGTCATTGCTGAATGACAGGTGATCTCCAACTGAGCATCTGGGGGTCCTCCTGAACCGATAACTCCTGCTCAAAGGGAAGGTGGCAACTTTGACCAAGGGGGAGATTGGCACAGCTCCATCTGGTGCACCAGTGCACAAGTTGTGTGGCTTCGTAGATCAAGAGGCTCTAGTTACTTTGATACTTGACTACTGCAATGTTCCTTACATGGGACTGCCCTTGAAAACTATTCTGAAGCTTCAGCTGGTCTAGAAAATAGTGCTCAGGGATGATGCTCCATTATGCCCACATAACACTTCTGCTCAGCAAGCTGCACTGGTTGCTAGTATTCGTCTGGGTGCAATTCAAAGTTCTAGTTATTACCTATAAAGCCCTACATGGCATGAGCCAGGTTACTTGAGGGACTGACTATTTCCCAAGGTTTCTGCCTGTCATAGAGCTTGCTCGTGGCCCTCACCCCGATAGCATTCAGTAAAGCCTTGAAGACTTGGCTGTTGTTCCAGGCCTTGGATTGAGATGGGCTCCTTGATGGATTCATCTTTCTTATTTTTCTTTACGTCTCTATATAGTGATGGGATCCCATCTTGTTTTAATTTGTATTGGATTTTTATGGTAATATATTGTGAGCCACTCAGAGTTATGGTATTTAGCACATTCTGTGTGCTAATTATAAACTAATTATTCCTTAGTTTCATTATCTGGATTGTTTCTGGATCCTGTCCTCTGGATTATCCTTTGGCCCTGATTTGCTCTCTTTCATCCTGCTTGTTCTTCACCCCTAATAAGCTGGAAAAACTCTTGGATGATCTAGCATCAATAAAGCTCATTCTACACATTCATGAACTCCATATAATTAGTTTACCAGTAGATTATCAGATGATGATGATGGTGGTGGTGGTGGTGGTGGTGGTGGTGGTGGTGGTGGTGGTGGTGGTGGTGGTGGTGGTGGTGGTGGTGGTGATGATGATGATGATGATGATGATGATGGTGATGGTGATGGTGATGGTGATGGTGATGATGTTATCCATTCACTCATGTCCAACTCTTGGCAATTCTATGGGCCAGGTCTCTCCACATCTTCCAATTTTGCACTACTTCTTGGAGTTTTTGAGTATTCTTTGGCTGGTAAATTATCCTTTAGTAGTAAAAATTAATCCTACTGTATTAGTTAATAATAGTATTGAACTGGAAACATTAAAGTTGCATCCAAAGCTAACTATCAGTCCTGGTTTGTATTAGAGGTGACATTGCTGGACAAGTTGCTTAGCATATAAGCATATGCAGAGTACCATAGATATTTAAAAAAAAGAGAGATACCATTGTGGTACCATAATGTACTTTGCATTATTTTGGTGTCATTGGATTCCTGCCTCACCAAGGCTCACGTCCTAGCAAAGTGGAATTAGAATTTTGTTCACTCTGCATTTTCTTTTTCTTGCTGTCAGTTTTTCTTCTCTATGAACAACTGTTATAGCACCTTCTATTTATTTTATTTTATTATTTAATTTTATTGATTTACATGGTCATACAACTCTGGTGTGGCATACAACTCTGGTGACTAATAATGATGATAAAATCATAAACAGTAAAACAAAAGATCATATATATCTATTCATCTATGTAATCCCCATATTCCAACCTTACTATCCAACAGTCAGAGGAAAAAATAGTTCTTTTTAGCTATCCAAAAGGTTAAGAAAGTGGGGATCTGCCAAAAAGCACCTTGGGACAACCATGACCTGGATGACTGAGAATCTCCATAGACACTTAGCTATGCACTTTGGGTTGAACACCCTTCGAATGGTGAGGAGTATGAACAGATTTCCAGACAAACATTGCAGACTACAGGAACCATTTGCACTTCAATTCGAGATGCAGACATTACAGACTCATTCCCTACAGCCTGTGCCTGTCTTCAACAGTGAAGGGACTCAGGGCAGAAAACATCCTGCAGCCAAGAAGGCTCCACACACATTTGCACTACTCAGGTGACCCTGAGGACACAGGTAAACCTCCAAATGGCCTCAACGACTCTCTCAAAGAATGCAAATGACCAGCTGTCTGCAAGGAATATGAATCCTTCCATTCCCCACTATCTAGTTAGAGCTGAAGAAGCTTCTTGGATGAGAAGAGAAATGTCTTCAAAGAAAAACAAGAAAGTCCAGTTGCCTCCTGAAAAAAGCGCCTTTGGGACAACCATGATCTGGATGACTGAGAATCTCCATAGACATGGACCTGCCAGATCTCAAGAAGAAGGTGATCCACTGGGGATGGGCTGCTACAGAAAAGGCATGGTTTCTATGTCCCACTAAAGGCAACATTTAAAGGAAGAGATCTGGATCATTCCTGTTCAATCCAATCTGGTGGAATGGACAGAAATTCTCAGGGAGAGCCAGTCCCAAAATAACCTGGCTCTGTGCCATGTAGACTTTAAAGGGGATAACCAGTACCTTGAATTACCCCAAAAGAAACTGGAAACCAGTGCAGCCTGCATAACAATAGTTTTACATTGACAAACTGAGAGGCACACAGTATTGCAGCAAGCTGGTGCATTCTGGATCAGTGGTGTTCAAAGTCAGTCCCACATAGAGCAATAATCCAACCAAGAAATAACCAAGGGATTAGTGACTATAAACAAAGTCTCCTGGTCCAGCAATTAGCACCTAAGATCTATTTGTGCAAAACACACACACACACATCAGCCACAGTTTCTATCTGCTCCTTGAACACGTGCCACAAATCTCCTCTTGTGTACCAGCTCTGTCTTCTTGTGCTGGCAAATTGGATGGACTGGGATCAAAGGGAAGAATAAGGAAATGTATGGTAGGAGCAGCAGGGAGAACTCTGACTTGTAGACTATTTTCTACAAATATTCAGATATGGGGGGTGAGGTTCTCAAAGGATATGCATGAGGATAAGTATAAAGTGGCAAGGCTTTGTATAATTGCACCCACCATCTCCTTGGCTGCATTGAGTTTTGAAATGCAACAAATGCATAGTCACTTGTTTTCCACACCAATTTAATTTTTTAAAAAATGAATTTGGAGATAGATATTCGCACTCATTTCTATTTTGCCTTTATCTACATGGAGGGAAGTGTGTAGTGGGGTGCCCCAGGGCTCTGTTCTGGGCCCAGTGCTCTTCAACATCTATATCAATGATTTGGACGAGGGGATAGATGGGGAACTCATCAAATTTGCAGACGACACCAAGCTGGCAGGAATAGCCAACACTCCAGAAGACAGACTTAAGATACAGAAGGATCTGGACAGACTTGAACACTGGGCGCTATCTAACAAAATGAAATTCAATGGTGAAAAAAGCAAGGTTCTACATTTAGGCAAGAAAAACCAAATGT